>NW_016690291.1:2819750-2869003 GCF_001604755.1 Lepidothrix coronata
CTCATAAGCCACCAGCGTGCCTGTAGCAAATGTGGATAGAGCCTTCCCAAATCTTCGTTCGCGAAGCCTCGCCATGATGATGAATGATTAGAAATGCCTCAAAGAAGTAAGATCTATCATATGCATGCTGTTATTCAGTTGTCAACAAATCACAAGCATATAGAGAATAGTACTGTCAAAACAGTAAGTATGACAGTCAAATCACGCAGCTGAATTTTCATACTAAATATTTAGATTATATAGAATTGTTTTTTTAAATACACAATGGATTTTAATGAATGGTGCACAGCACTGTTTTTTTCATAACTATAATCTCACTTCAGGCAGCTTTCTCACCTGAAGCTGTAAGTTAAATTACAGTTTTCAAACTATAAGATGAAAACTAATTGGAAGAGAGAAATGTCCATTAAGATATCTTAAAAATCAGAGGTCACGCATTAAAGCCTAAGGGCTGTGAACTTAAAGAAATTATCTCACAACTTCCACAGTAATATTAATAAATGAAAAACAAGGCATTATTGACCTTCAACACCTATCAAAAAACAACCCCCCCCAAAAAAAAACAACATACCAAGTAACAAAAAAAGAAGGTTTTGAAGTGCTTCAGGACACAAAGTACACAGAGTTTAAGCGATTCCCTTCCATCTACCAGCCCTGGCAACACAAAACATTACATCTTCACTACAAAGTCATAAGCTGGAAAGGTATGCAACAGGAATAAAAACTAGAATACAAAGGTAGTCTTCCATAGTTTTTTCAGATATAACCAGCATGTAAATCTTTGTTGTCTGTACATAACCTGCCAGAAATCTTACTGCATTACTTTCATTTACGGGTAAACAGAAAGGTTAGAAAGAAATTACCAATATTCACAGAGGGTCATCACAGTAAGACCCTCCTAGAACTTCTCCATCATAACAGATGAGCCAAATGAATTCAAGTCAGGATATTATATCTGAAAAAAAAAATGGAGCAAAATCTGTTCTTATATCTGCGTACCAGTCTGATCAAAGTGCTGGCCCAAACATGAGCATTTAGTACTCTTGTTAGATTTAAATCTCAGTAAACTTTACCGTAGGTGGGAGGACCAGACTTCTTTTTCTTCTGAATGTATTTTTCTAAATTACTCACAGATTCATCATCTGTATTGTTTATGCAATATGCAATAGTAAACAACAGCACTTGCTGATGAAGAACTTAAGTGTAACTATACCGGCTCAGACCGAGATCATCTAGTTTAGCACGCTTTTTCTGGCACTAACTGGGTACAAATCCAACAGCAGATGTCTTGGGATAAACAGAAGAACAAAGGAAATGAGGGAAAACGAGACATGGAAGAGCCCCCATGGAAGGAAAATTTGTGTAGAGCTCTTCAGTTTAGAAGAGAAGCAGTTTGGAGGAGGATATTCATAAAAGATGGTTAAGAATCAACTGGCCATTCTCTTCTAAAATAAAAACATAGTAGGGTGCAGACTTAGGGGAAAAAAAAAAACAACAAGGAAGGTGGCTTTTCAAGGAACAGGCAGCAAAGCAATGAAAATTGAAAGGATCTGCTGCTCTAGAAATGTATATAGGTCGAGAGAGAGAATGGATGAATTTCTGAGGAAAAACAATCCAGTCAGTTGCTAAATACAAAGAAATCACATGCAGCACAGAAAATCACTAAGCTGCAACAGCTGGAGGATGGAAGAGTAAGTGGGAATATATCAGGTTCTTGTCCTGCCTTTACTCTTACTCCAGACTCAGCTTACTCATACTCAGGACCCTAGATGTTGTGCTAGATAAAATGAAGTATAACTTCTCTTTAACTGTTACAAAAACATAAAAATGGGTCAGCTCAAGATTACAATGAGAACTGTACTTCAGGTTTCTTATTCTTTCTCTGAAACATGGTTCTGGTCATTATTTGAGATCAAATATTAGACTAAGGGTCTGTGCATTGCAGCCAGTCCTATAAGAGCAGGCTTCCAGTAATCCAGTGTTTCAGCTGCAAACATTCAGTGTCTTAGTAAAGGAAAAACAAAACAAAACAAAAACCCAACAACATAACCTTAATTTCTGTCTTATTTTCCATAAATCTGATTAATTAGATTTAAAAGTTATTGAATGACAGAGAGATTAGCACAGGACGATATTATGAGTCTTATTTTAGAACACCTCATCCAAATTCGAGTTCTATCAAGTTTTAATGATTTCCTTTTAGAAGTGAGTACTGCTTAAAAAGGCTGTGCTGTTAGTTTCTTTCTGTTTCTTTGCAAACTCTTTATACAGTTTTTTCATTGGATAAGAATAGAGAACAAGCCTATCTCTAGCTTAAACTAATAATGGACATTAAAGCACCTTCTGGGAAAAGGAGGGATGAAATGACTACCTAAAGACTGGTTACAATCTTTACTCTATATTATCATGTCAAGTTGTCATGTTGAAATGCACAGAAAAAAACACGAAAGAGAAAAGAAAAAGCAACCTGACAGCAATTTATACAGCAGGTTTCTTAAAGCTGTAAGAATAACAAGTCCTGTTTGATACACTTTGGTTTTTTGACTCATACCTTGAGGGCTTTTCCTCAACATCGCTGGAACTACTTTTTAGTGAAGGCTTAAGAAAATTCTTAGCTAAGGCATGGCATGATTTTTCTTACTCCATGACATTTATCATGGCTGTTCAATTTTTTGAAAAATTCAGAAAAGTTTAAAACTCAGAGCAGATGGGGAAAAAAATGGAAACAGTTGGATGAGTAAGAATCCAAATATCTCAATAATTATAATCAGCAAAATTACCATCAATTGCATCACCTTTCATCCAAAAATCCAAATAGATCATTTTTATGCTACCTTACAGCAAGCATGAATCCTCAAAAGGACACTGATAAAAAATGTGTTTACTTATACTTGCTAATCTATCACTAGTAATTCTGCTTTACAAATCACTGAAATTTACACTTTCTTCCCCATTTCCACTGGCAACCAACACACTTCAGTCTGGAAGAACTACTGATTGGTGAAGATTTTTATTCTTTCATTTGGTTGCAGTAGCAAGTACATGAAACGAATATTCATCACATACCCACACACACACTCAAAGTCACAAGACACAGCACACACAACACTATTACAGCACCACATAGCTGATATTCATATTAGATATGATATTACTATTTATATTCTTGATACTAGTATTGCAGTGACACAGGTTGGAAAAAAAAATCTATAAATGTTTGTTTTAAAGAGGAAACAACAAACAAGATGTGGAAATTATATATGAATGACACATACATTGCATTATTTCAGCAAAGCTCTATGCATATCAGCAATGCTCCGTGAAAGATATTCAAAGTTCTACAGACCTCCATTGTCTACTGAATAGCTAAATTCCAAGTGTAAAATTATACCATACAACTCCTTTAAAGCAATAACTATTTGCACTTGATCTCAAAGGTTTTTTCCAACCTTGACAATTCTATTCTATAATTCTATAGGTCTACATGTCCTACTTTATATGTATTTACTTTGTATAATAGCCAATTCTCCATTATCAGAAAGGAAACACAGAAGTCTAGATTTAAGAGGGGTAGTTCAGGCTCTTGTAATTATTATCATCTACACAAGAATAGTTACGTCTTTTATCCAACAAGGGAAGTACCAGAACAGCGGCACAGATCAGCCCATATCAACCAGGCTGTAGCTCCCTCAGTCCATGTAACCACACTATAAAAAGGGAAAAGGTCCAGCAAAGCAAGGCCAGAAGGAAGTCTAGCAGCACTTTCTACTGAAAATGGCTTCATATATCTAACACCTCAACATGCAATTGTGTGTGTACATAGACTTTACAACAGGAAGGAATAAACTTAAGCATTTAGGAAGCTTGGCTAACAGTAACTTGGTTGGGATTTTTTCCCTTAAAATGAAATAAAAGGAATCCTGAAGAAAATTACTGTCTCATAGCTTCTGTCTCTCTATTTCTATTGAAATCACAAACCCTAACAGCTTGAAGCTTCCCTAGAAGAGAAATTAAGAAAGAAAAGCTCTGAAGAGAAGTTTAGTGTTTGGTTTTTTTAAATATATAGGTATGTATGTGTGTATAACATGAAAGGTTGAACAAATGAAAACAAACAAAACTAAACAACAAAAACCAACCAACCAAACAAACAAACAAAAGAAGAAGAAGAAGAAGAAATTGGTTATATTTTCTATAAGGAATCCTCTGAGTTGGGAACTGAGGAAAAAAAGAATTTAAAACCTGCCTGAGATTACACAAACAGTCTGTGAAAGAACAAACTGGGACAATCCCCTTAAATCTCATCATTGACAACTGTTACTAATCTTGTTATAAAAGCCTTACTTTTGCTTGAGGTAAGGCATGAATTTCTTAGTTGCCTCAACTTTCTTCTCTTAATATCCCATTAGACTTTACAGCAAACACTATGTAAGAGTGTAAACATACTTATCTTTCTCAGACATTGGTATGTTGAGGTTTCTTTGTCTAAAGGTAACAACATACTTTATTTCTAACTGTTTTTTAACACTATGAATAAACTCACCCAATGACTATACATTCTGTCTTTGGGACCAAAGGAAAATTCTAAGACATACATTGGGATGAAGTAGTATAACTCCCTCTCAAAAATACACAATACTTTTAGCTCTCGAACCATTTTCATAGAAAAACAATCCTAAACTCAGAGCACATCTCATTCCATCCTCTCTAATTTTTAACAATTAATTATAAAGATTTCATTTTCTTTACAGAGCAGGATTATAGGCTACCAATGAAAAAACAAATGACATGTATTTTCAACTCCACACCTGATGGCATATCATTAGATCATATTATTCCTTCATAAAACAGTCTAGCTGCATCTTCAATAGCATCCTTGGTAATACTTTTGCTTGCAGTATTGCACTTTTTTTAAATAAAAGTCCCAATCTGTTGTTATTCATTTACAACTTGCATTAACATTAAATAGACCAGAAAGCACAATAGAAATGCAGCGTCTCCAAGTTGCCATTTAAGTTTTGGATACATTGATTTACAGGACCTGTACCTTTCACTATGTAAACCAGTCCTGAATGTGCAGTGGTGCTTGGAAGAAAATATGGGGCTGGTGAAACAGCTAAAAACAAAGAGGAAAGCACAAAAGAGAGAGAAGGTAAGGGAGTGAAGGTATCTACCTTTTAGAAAGGAGAGAAAGGAGAAGGTCCCCCTAGGTAATCCTGTGAGAGCCAACAAACTCACAGATAGTATTTCCAGCTACTGGTGGTATCCAGGAAACTTAATGCACCAGCATACATACCCCACAGTATATTTAAGTTATTGGCTTCACACAGATCCGCAGCAGTATATTAAGCTTTCATCCAGCAAAATTTAAAAGTATGGCTGATCTCTGTGCTCTAGTTGCAAACAATTCAACTGGCTGCAGAAAGAGTGAGGAGCCTGCAATATTCCCTACAAGGCTATAGATAGGATATAAAATAGTCGTAACATTGCTAAGTAGCAAGGCAAGGCATCAAAATCTTCCATCTTCAAAGGAGTTTTAGTCAGATAAATCATCCCCTAAACAAGAGGAATACACACACTGCCCCATTTTCAAGAGTTCAAATTGCCATCTGCAGTTCCTGTGCAGGTGTTTTCCTCGTGTAGGATGTTCAATTTAGAGCACTGGAATTGCATGACTGAAGGATAATCAGGTCACAAGTACTCTAGAGAACAACATAGCTGATACTTTGATCACTTGTTCTTCATACAGTGCAGATATAAATCATAATCTTATCCTTTCACGTCAAATGCCCATAAATCTGTGAATTACACTGAAACACATATATGTATTCCAACCCCAAATATTAAGTACCTATAGGAATTTTAAAGTTGTAGCTTTTAAGAATACATTATAACATTTCTTTTCATTAGAGGCCAGTAACAAAACCTGAAACTTTTTTCCTCAAATAATCTATTTGATCTATATCTCATTATACACATGACACATTTTTACCTCCTGCTCTCCCTAACCAGCTGCCAGCCCTGAAAAGAGAGAACAGAAGCAAAAAAAACTCACCAAAACACCAACTATTCTCTCTGTAAAAAAAATGAGCATTTCTGTGTGCACACATAAAAATAAAAAAATTCCCTCAATGTAGAAAACACTATACAGAATGGACTTCTTCTACAGAAATAACAAAAAACAATGCATCAGTGTTTTAAATTGGCAAAACTCTTGAGGAGATTCACCCCACACCTTGAGAAATTATTTATTGATTATTTATTGCCAAAGATCTTACCAGCTGAGCAACCAGCATTTCTGCAATTCAAGATGTACCTGGTGGTCTTGGATTTCTAACAGGACTCCTGTTAGAAACAAAGGGGTGTGGGGGGGGGCATTTTTTGTTGATTTGCTGGGGGGGCGGGAAGACAGACAGCTGTGGTGAACATAAGGATTTTCCTAACTGGAAAGATGGGTAGCCTGGAGGCAAAGAAACCACAATAACCAACCAATCAGGCTAATCCTTTGCTTTCAAAATTGCTCAAAAAGTGCCAGAACAGGTGCTGATGAATTTGGTTAACGAGACAATTTTCAGACTGCTTTTCCACTGGCAGGCTGCCCTCTGACATGCTGGGTTCTTTTTCTTTTATAGTAGCACCATAAAAATCAAGCACCAATTTTCAGACCATCTCCTGTAGTGTCTTACATGCATTTGTATCACAATTCTTCAGAAGCTCCACTTTGCACAAAAAGTGAATTTTCAATTGAGTTTTTGCATTACTGATCCTGATGGCATTTAATACACTTGTGTTTGCAACATTACCCATTTTGGCTTAATGCAAGATACGAAAGGGGATTCTATCAAATATATTAGAATACTTTCTCTAATTATAATTTAATTAACTTCCTTTTCATTACCTGTTAGCTTTATTCCTATTTTCCTGTAACCATCTATACGTAGAGTTAAGGCTACTGTTAATGAGAACTTATTTTATTATTGTTTTCTACATGTAAATCACCTATGTTGGTAATGATAAATAAATAACAAAATCCTGTCTCCCTAAATAAGTTACTGGGTTTCTAGTTACTTCTGGCAACTTTATTCTGCTTGACTCAGTATACCATCTTCTTATTTGTTCTTTTCCGAACTTATAAAGATACTATTTCTCATTATATTAGGTCTTGCTGGGAAAACTCCAGAAAATATATCTAAATGTTAATGAGTACAAAGGCTTTTCTAAATCTTCTTTAAAATCTGTGAAGATCTGGAGAGAATTCTCAGCTCTGAAAAAAACCCTGAAGGGCTACAAACCTGTCCTGGTACTGCACACATAAATTATAAGCTAACGGAGGTTAAAAAAAAACAAGAGCACCTGAAGAAAAAATGAAAGTTTCCAAAGGTTCGTAGATCGGTGGGCTTTCCTTACAACAGCAATTAAATCATACAGTTGGTCAGAACTTTTACATTTTTGATGATTATTTATGGTAGAGTTAATTATTGTCAGAAGTGTTGTTCCATCTTTGCTCTTGCCAAGTTTTCTTTCAATTTGCCCGCGTAGTCGAACAGTTCACATATGACAGGACAACCGGGAAGGCTCTTTGAGCTTCCTGTAACTGTGAATTAATCTGATGAAATCCTGAGAAGCACCCTGGGTTATCATCAGACACCCTCTGTCCAAAAAAATTAAGACTACTACATGTACTGGAAAGAGCAATTCTCTCAGAGAAGGTGAATCATGAGCAGTTCTCTAGTCTGATACTGCCAGTGTGTCAGGATAAAAGATGCACTTTACTGACCTCGGCATTACCAACATCATGTCCCTCCAACCTTTCCTAACCCTCTCAAAAATCAGCTGAGATGACAAGTGTAAAATCCTGCTGATACCTTAGTACTACAAAAACACCACACACTTTTATAGCAATTTGTTCTTGAACAGCAGTATGTAGTTGAGATGCAGAATGGACTACTGCCACACCCCACAACCCTCCTCCCCAAAAAAGCCTTCATTAGTATTCCAGTAGAACATAATCCATGCTAATGCTTTTAAAGTGCAGGAGAAGTAAAAAAGTAAGTACTCCCTGACTGTAAAAAATGAAACACTTAAATGGTAATAGGTTATAAAAGCAGAATTACAATACAGCATTTATGTAAAGTGATTTTCTTCTTATCAAATGCATCTTTTAAAAAAAAAAATAATTCCTATTGGGAAGTAAAAAACAGTCCTTTACCACAAAAGATCGTATTGGTAATTACAATAAGTAACTGAATTCCTACAGTAAATGATATTTAGAAACCCAACACTTGATTCACAATGCTTCTCTTTTTAATTTGAAATTTTCTTACAGATACACATAATCCAGATAGGAGGAAGAGACTATTGAAGACACTATTTTCTATTCTGGCTATGCTGCTGTCTTTGGACAGTATACAGATCATGACTCGAATAATTTTATTAACTTCCTGGCTCCATCAAGAACATTAAGAACTTTGCTATTGACTTCTACCATAGTTTGCTGCCCTGTAAAGAACAAAATAAGTGTAATTGTAGAACTCTAAAAACTTGCAGAGGAAATTCAGAGCAGCTGGATTTTGCTGTTTTTAAACATAGTCAAACTTCATTTCATCTGAAGCACTATTTAAGAAAGAGCAACTCTTCTGCATTTCTAGAAAATATAAATTTTAGATCTGGTTGTTCATCTGCAAGGTGACTAAGAAGCTTAGAAATCTGTCAGCAAAACACTGCGATTACAGTCAGATGATCAGACTGTGAAGTTATAGAAACTATTAGGATACACATATATTTGGAGGAAAAAATATTTGGAAATGGTGCTTTTCTTTGAATTATCTTTAAAACAAGAAAGGAGCACTTTCTGGTAGAAGAGAGAATTGCATTTCATTCATTTATGGAACAGCCCGTGTTTCATTCTTGGTGAGCACCATGAACTGAAACTGAAACCCTGCTGCATCTCAGAGCACTCAGTGACTGACACGAACACTGAACCATGCTGGATTACAACTTTTTGACTCAGTCTGAGGCACACCAGAACCACGCTGTAAAGCTGCACTATGCTTTTCAAGAATATCAAAATTATTTTTAAAAAAACAGTGTTTTGAAGAAAACAAATCCAGTCCAATCCTGGTAGAAGTAAATATGCCTGGAATCATTTGCTATCTGGGACAAACTTTCCTGTTACACAACTCCAGAGAAACGAGCAGCTACTACTGGACCCGAGGGCATTATGCAAGGGCATCTACAACACAGTCCATTTAAGAATTAAATGGAATATCTGACTCAAGTTTTATCTCGGGAGGCAATTTATTTCTTCACAAACTGAAGAGATGTGAAAAGATGTAACAGATGTAAAGATATTGGGCAGATAATTAGGAAACTTAAAAATATTAGGAGGAGATAATGCAGTCAGATAAACAAAATACTGTTTTCCTTCTTTCATTTTGGTTTTTGCTAGTTGCTGTTGGGTACGGAATGGAGTATACACGAGGGACTAACACTGTGCATCACAGAAAACAGTTTGGGTTGGAAGGGACCTTTAAACATAATTTAGTCCAATCCTCCAGCAATGAGCAGGGCCATCTTCAACTAGACCAAGTGGCTCGAAGCCCCATCCAATTCAGCCTTGAATGTTTCCAGGGATGGGGCATCTACTGCCTCTCTTGGCACCCAGTTCCAGTGTTTCACCACCCTCATTGTAAAAAAAATAATTAATTATATATAGTCTGAATCTACCCTCTTTCAATTTAAAATGGCTTAACAAATCCAAATGTATATCTATTTATTATCATGAAAAAATAATGAAGAAAATATTTTATTTGCCTATAAAACCAACTTCTAAAATCACTATGAAATTTTTGTGTTATGAAATAGAAGGGCTACACTACTTAGCTAAAATGTTCCATTGCCACAAAATTTGTATACTTGCACCAACTGTCCTTCAGACTCAAGTAAAGTACAGAACAAAAAACATCCTCATTTGTTTCTTCCTTGTAAATTATAGTATTCATCAATGTTCACCAACGTATAGTATTCATCAATGTACCAGAGGACAGAGCTCTTCAGCAGTTTTTAAAAATGCTAATCTATGTATCTGTTTGTAAAGCCTGAGACCTTACTACTCTGTCAGAATGTCATCAGGTCAGAAGATCCTCTCTCCTGCATAGGTGTAGATTGACAGTAAAATGTACCAGTATGGGACAAAGATGTGTATATACTCATGACTAACAACCAAGAACTTACCCTTTGGCAAATGTTTAAAATCAAAATAACAATGTGCCAAATGAATGAATAAGTAGTATAAGAAGTAACATGATATAATCTTTCCTGTTTAAATGAAGTCCTGCTACTTGATAATGTGATTTCATTTTAAAAAATCAAAAATAATTATTTTCATTCCTTCAGCAACAGCATTAATGCAGCTGTGTCAATAAATATTAAAAACCTGTCATTTATCATTCTGCAGAAAGTCTGCTTTGCTTGGTACATTGACATAAACAGAACAGTTTTTGCCTTCCTGACAACACAAACTATCAGGAAAGCCTTGCATAAATAGATATGCTAGTTTAGTAGGGATGTCCTACTGTATAGCATTCCCAGCTACATGCATTAACTTGCAAGTCCTCCCTTGCTTTCCAAAGGACTCCGGAGATACTTGGTTGCCTGCACCAGACTAAGAGAGAACTGCATCGGAGCATTGCTTCTACCCACCACTGCTCTGCACACTATCTGCCTACAGAAAGACATATTAAGGAGGAGAAAGGAGAAGAACTATTCTAACAGTCATTAAATAATACAATTAAATTTTATGTTATGTCACAGTAAGATGGAAAAACTATGTAATGTTGCAACATTGTCATGACATCGTAAAAATAAAAATATTTTAAAAATTTAAGTTAAGAAGTAACAATTCTTATTCAATAAGAACAGTTATTCAGGAGTCTGTTTATACTGTTTCTCTTTATGGTAAAAGGCAAAGTTTAATGTCAGCACCATCTTCAGCATACCTGGTGACTATAAACCATTACCATCTACAGTTCCATACATAATTGATATTTCTTCTTAATCTGCCTACTTTAGGAAAAGATTAAAATCATAGAATCATAGAATCACAGAATGGCTTGGCTTGGAAGGGACTTAGTTCATCTAGTTTCAACCACCCAGCCATGGACAGGGATCAGGTTGCCCAGGGCCCCATCCAATGTGGCCTTGAACACTTCCAGGAATGAGGCATCCACAATTTTTCTGGGCAACCTGTGCCAGTGTCTCACCACTGTCACAGTAAAGAATTTCTTCTTAACATCTAATTTAAATCTCCTTTTAGCTTAAAACCATTCCCCCTTGTCCTATCAGTATCTGGCCTTGTAAAAAGTCCCCCTCCCTCTTTCTACAAGCCCCCTTTAAGGAACTGGAAGGCTTCTATAGAGGTCTCTGTGGAGCCTTATCTTTTCCAGGCTGAACAGGTCCAAATTTATCTGCATAGGAGAGGTGCTCCAGCCCTCTGAGCATCTTCATGGCCCCCTCTGGACCCAGTCCAACAGGTCCACATCTTTCTGGTGCTGAGGACCCCAGACCTGGATGCAGTCCTCTAGGTGGGGTCTCATGAGAACACAGCAGAGGGGCAGAATCCCCCCCCTTGACACTCCTCTTGATGCAGCCCAGGATACACTTGGCTCTCTCGGTTGCAAGTTCACACTGTTGGCTCATGTCCAGCTTCTCATACACCAGATTCCCCAAGCCCCCTCTGCAGGGTGGCTCTCAATGAGTTCTTCTTGCAGTCTGTACTAATGACCGGGATTGCCCCATCCCAGGTGCATCACCTTGCACATGGACTTGTTGAACCTCATGAGGTCCCCCTGGATGTCATCCCCTCCTTCTGTTGGATCAACTGCACCACAGTTTAGAGTACAATCAGAATTTCCAACCAGTGGTAATGAAATCATTTCACTTTAAATAATAGAAATTAAAAAATAAAAAACTAATGTTATTTCAGTATACAAACCTTCTTGGACGAGGTGACTTGTATTGCATAGACACAATTGAAAATGAAAATTCAATCCCCTTATCCACCTTCCCCATCACTCCAGTGAGTTTATGATATTTGCAGAAAAGAAAGGCAATGAGAGAACAATTACAGCAGGATAAAACTGAAGAGAGTATAGGTCTGCAAAGGAAAAGACTGTTAGAATACCAGAAAATGCTACATTTATATGCTCAGAGAATGTATTTTACTGTCAGCTGGAAGGAATTTCATTTACTGTTTTTCTGCTTTTCAGAAAGCTAATTCAAATTATTAACTCAACTGGGGCAACGAGCTTCGTGGGTAAAAAAGTGAGATGTTTTCAACTAGAGGGGAAAAAAAAACCTTCTAAAACAATCCTAAAATAAATTATTTCATGCACACAGAGAAAATATTTGATACTGATGTACATAGGTACCAAAAAACCCCATTAATTGGTTCACTGTTTAGAGCAATAAGAAAACTTTACAATATGTGATAGCATCAAGTCCTCTCTTTTTAATAGTCAGTGTTACACTGCTTTGTTTTACTTTCTGGGGTTCTGCTGCAGTTGAGAACCACCAACAACTGCTGTCACTTAGCAGACTGCCTTTTTAAATATGGTTAACGTGAAACACTTCAAATAAATTAATGAATGAATGAGGAGCACTTGATAAAGAATCTGCCATTAAACTTTTTACCATTCCTTGATATGACTCATAATGTTTTGTTTTAATTGTGGCTCTGCTATTCCAATGTTGCAAAATGTTGAATATGTAAAAATTTTCTTAAGAAACCATGTTCTTTGATGTTTGATCTTTGTATACTTCATACATTTTCTATAGTTTCAAACCTGAACAAGAAGAAAGGAGATTTAACCCATGAAACAGAGAGCAGCCAACCAGCAAGCTGTAAGCGATGTCCAGGTGTTAGAAAGACAAATTACTTGTCAGTAGAATTGCATTGTTAAGGTTTAGGGCTCAACATGTTTCAATGCTCTCAGACCTAGGGGGAGGTTAACAAAGCCTGGGAAGAAAGATGTACCACTGATAGTGGACATAAAGAATGCAGAATTTACAGGCCACAAGGACATTTGGCAGAACTCACAAGATAAGGAAGAAACTAATAAAGACAACTCAGCAACAGTGCTGAATCAGCTCCAACTAGGTAAAAGGTAATTCTGACAGGGGGAGTTGGAGGCCCACTGACTCATAGACCACTGATTCAAGAAACCCACCAACCCAAAAGAAGAGAAAGACTGAACATGTGGACTAATTAGCATGAGACTCGAGAGTATTATTAACCAACAGAAGATAGAATACTAACTAATAACACACAGAAGTATGTATCTTGAACATTAATGTCTTTTTTTGCTCAAATGTATAAATAGTAAAAAGTTTTGATAGTTGGGGTGCTTGATTTGTGGAATACCTCCGAGCACCCAGGCTTGTGCAACTATGAAA
Source organism: Lepidothrix coronata (assembly GCF_001604755.1). Classification (NCBI taxonomy): domain Eukaryota; kingdom Metazoa; phylum Chordata; class Aves; order Passeriformes; family Pipridae; genus Lepidothrix; species Lepidothrix coronata. The sequence continues at coordinate 2,833,200 of NW_016690291.1, forward strand.
TAAATAATCAGTGTCTCTCTCAAGTGTGTGATTAATGGCTTGTTGTGCACCAGGTAACGAATTCAATTTTTCTAGACAACACCAATTGCCCAGAGAAATCAGATCAGCCAAAAGTGAACAAACATCTTAGGTCATAAGTACTTCCAGCATTCAATTTACTGTCATTTAAGCATATTTCAAAGATAAATAGTATAGGTTTCCAGCACTGTCCAGAGTTGCTACTGAGAAGGAAGAAAAATAGACATGGCTTCTAATTTCAAGGTTATTGTTAATATTTGAGGTGGCAGCACCCTGAACTGCTGGAAGGTGCACCATGTGATAATGGTGATTGTCTTGCATAATTTGAAATTAATGATTTCAGGGTAGATCCGTAGAGGGTTTTGGCAATTGCAGCACCAGAAAACATCCAGAATTTTCAGCCTCTGGTCATTCCTCTGCCTGCAGAATAAATAGGAAAGTTCACTTTTTCCTCCCTATACAATCCTCAGGAGAAAACAGGCAATAAGCTGTATTTCTGTGACTAAGATTTCCTAAGGCAGGTATCTCCACTTAATACAGCTCTAAATCCTCTTTTGTAGTTTAATTTCCCATGGCCTTTTCTTAAAAAATAAAGCAGGTATCAATTTTTTTATCTTTATATGCAATTGAAAGACCATGTTGTAACCGCCCTTCACACAATTATAATGATTGCAATGCTTGCCCAGCAAATCACTGATTCATTTTTCTCCACTGAGGGCCTCAAACATTAGTCTAGAGATCTGGGTCCTTCCCTAAGGACCAATAAATCTTTAATTATTTTATACAAAGTGACCTAGTTTCAATAGAAAACTGGCATCCAGTAATATTTTTTATGAGGGTTAGTTCTGATTTGAACAAAAGACTTCTACAGACACAGAAAAGGACACTACTATCTCTTCCTCTGATGGTATTTATGAGCAAAAATCCAGTAATTGCATTTCTTAAGGCAACCAATTTGCCATCATACTTCAGTAAGAAGCACCTACTGATTTAGTCCCATTTGGGAACACAGATTAATTTAAAGGCTGGTGAACAGTGACTGGTTTAGCAATAACGTCTCTATTATAACTTGGAAAAATTTAACACCTGAGCTATGGACACACAAACTCAGACTCTTCCAAAGTGGAAGTTACTATGCAGACATGTCAAGAATTTCACCTTTAGATCTGCATAACTCAATGTCTTTGTGCATGCTTTCCCTACCTCCTCACTAGACCAGCACCTACTGGTGGTTCATAGAATCATAGAATCATAGAATCAGCCGGGTTGGAAAGGACCTTTGAGATCAAGTCCAACCCTTGATCCACTACCACCATGGTTACTAGACCGTGGCAATAAGTGCCACATCCAGTCTCACCTTAAAAACCTCCAGGGACAGAAAATCCACCACTTCCCTGGGCAGCCCATTCCAATACCTGATTACCCTCTCTGTAAAGAATTTCTTCCTAATATCTAACCTAAATCTCCCCTGGCATAGTTTAAGACCATGCCCTCTTGTCTTACTGATAGCTGCCTGGGAGAAGAGACCAACCCCCACCTGGCTACAACCTCCTTCCAGATTGTGTAAGGATGGCCCGGTGTTGTTGCTACACACAGACAGTCAGGCCCAGCACCCTACCACTGATCTTGACTTTACAGAAGCAAACACTTGTCACAGAATTCAGCACAGATGCAGTGAAAATGATTAAACTTAGCAAGGGCAGATGTGGAGCACCAGTGATTAGGTCACTCGTGTCCCTGTTGCTCTTGGACATAGCTGTCATTAGGAACAGCACAAAAAAGGATACAAAAGATGAGTGCTGAGGCATGCACTTGAAGAAAATATCATCCTGAGAGAAGTTTCTGGTTAGCACTATCAGAGGTAATCCCCAGAAGGATGCACACTGACACTCCTCATGCTACATGCTGAAATTAAGGCCATAGTTTCATGGACACTTTAAGCCAACGTAAACCTTAAGGAGAAATATTTTTATCCCTAGCTTGAGCCAGCACAGCTGTGGTAAGCCAAAAGAGAGAACCAATTCAAGCTAAAAGTGAGGCATTTTCCATTCTCCATATCTTTAACATTTATCGCTCTCTCTCAGCCAATTCATCTCATAATCTAAAAAGTGCTGGAGCCAGCACAAAGGAGATATTGGCAGAATAAAAAGAAGCTGGGTATGGCAGGGGAGTTGGAAAACCTCATTCAATTGCAGTGTTGACTTCCAAAACTTATGAAATTAAGACCTAAACTGTATCAGTAGCCCACTTCCAGTTTTTTCATTCACTTCTGCCTACTAAACATCTAAAGAGATTTTATATCCTAGAGTCTACAAGAGTTTTTTTAAATTTAAAAATACATGGCCAAATAGATGTGATCATTTTTTCCAGCTATTTGTAAACACTCATAGTTATCTAGCTGAAAGTATAAAATTAGACATAGCTGTAAAAAATTATGAGAAATGCAATGAATTGTACTTTACAGCTTGTTGCAAACAGACCCAAGGACTGACATCGATGTTATTTTGATTTTACATAGAGTTCTTGCCTAAAAGGCAGCATTTTCTATTCATCATTTTTGTTTGGAGAAAGAAATTAAGACTATTTAATTTACTCCCTGTTCCAAAACATTGCTAACATCTGTATCCTCATCCCTTTATATTTGCAGCAAATCGATGCATTTGGAAAAAGAATTTTTAAATCTGAAGTGGTAGAGAGTTCCTAGAATTTCCACTGTTATCAGACTTTGAACCCTTTATTAGAAACACTACAGAGATTTTTAAAGAGAGGAGGCATTAAGGAGAGAGGAACAATCTCATTTATTTGGGCATTCAAAAATATTCTGCACATACTGTTGGATTTTCCAATACCTGCAAGTCCTTTATAGAATAATATAAAAGAAAACTGAAAACATATTTGAAAAAGCAACGATATGACTTGATCTGATATAATAAGGACAGAAATGGGCAGATGCTAGTGCTAAGTAAAACAGATCAGAAAAAGATAAGTTGTGTCTCAGAAGAGACCTTTAAAAAATTAAACTCGTTTTATTTGATACCCTTCTGAAAAGATAAACTAAAAAAGATCCTGATCAGGACATTACTACGAGATGGTTTCCTTCTCCAGGAACAGGAAGCAAATGGGAAGCTGCAACCTGAAAGCACAGGGCAGAGAATGGAAGCCAGCAGTTGAGCCTGTGAGATACTGAACATAGGTTATGAGCAAAGTTTTATTACTCCAGAGGAAGAAGAAATTGTTTGGTTATGAAGAGTTATAGAAGAGTTTTAAAACCACCTTTCCTTTGTGCTTTTCCAAGACATAGGTCCTTCCCCACTCAATTTTTTTTTTAAAGTTTATTATTATTGTTATTTTTTTTGCATGGCCAGTTGTCTCCCTTTCCACCTTATAATTGCACCTTAATTTATCTCATTTATTCTTGTGACTCCACATATTCATGAGCCCACTAAAATCAGCCATCAATGTGTGTACTACACCCAAGACTTGTAGATAGCCCCTCCTAAGCACTACACGAAGACCAAAGAATCTTGTGCTGCTAAGAACCACCACTCTGGTTTGGATGGGTTCAGCCCCATCCAGCACAGTGTCCTGCCTCCAACAGCAGCACAGGTGCCAACCCAGAGACAGCTGAGAACATGCATAAATAACAGCACGTCTCCTAACTTCTGGCTCAGAGGCGTGGAAATTCAAAACGTAAAAGTAATACAGAAGAGAAAGGATGGTTGTTTTTTTGAAAAGTATAATAAAAAAAAGAACAGTAGCAGAGGGAAGAAGGAATTCAGGATGACAATGGAGAAACACACTGCATTGGTGCAAACTCTATAGGGTAGTTCTGCAAAAATGTGTTGGAAGCTACAGAGCAATGACAGCATGCTACAAAGGTAACACGGACAGTGCTAAGCCCATTACACATTTCAGTTGCTGCTCTTTTTGTCACTCATGCTTTTAGATAAACCATAGGACTACGTCCATGCTATAACATTGCTTTTCTTTTCTTTCTCTCTGGCTCAATAAACTCACTGTGATCTAGGAATTTTAACAAAGAGTATCCTGCTTGGTTTTAGGTGAGGGGAAAACAAATCCACAAGGCCAGAATCCACACGTGCCCACTGACCCACTGTATTTACAACTATCACATAATCTGACATCAGAAAATAATATGGAGCAACACCGTGAGCAGTCTTCTTAGCAAAAAAATTAGATGTATACAGGTGTTATTTAATGATCTTGAGAGAGGGATTCATAACTAAATAGATGAATAAAATTTGTTTCACACTAATTAAATGCTGTTTGTAAGTGCTCCAATTCAGTGAAATTCTAGTTGTGGCATCACCAGCAAGAACAAGACACAGATATGAAACAGTCAGCACAAAGCATTAGAGAAAGTCTTTCTCACAGCAAGGACCATTCAAAACTAGAGGCATAAAACACGATGCAAGGCAGCAGTGACCTGGATTTTACCTGAACATTTTTAGTTTCCCTGCTTAGAAAGAATTTGCGTATTTGCCAATAACATAAAAAAAAATCTGGACCAAAGCTCTATACATATGTGAAGCATAGTGAGCAAGCCAAGACTTCTAAGAAATAGAAGTTACTGCCCATGAAAACAGTAAATCTGATGCATTTAGTAACCATCTAGGGCAGGCAATGGCAATTCAATGCAGTGCATCTGCACATTCTTCTGCCTGGGAAATTCCAGGCAGAATTACAGCTGCCCTGTCACTGCTGACCTTACAAACCACTCTCTTACAGCTCTTCTCCACATTTTCTAACTTAAATATGAAAATTGTGAATGTACAACCCTAATTATAAGGCATGGGTCACATTTCAGGCAAATATTGTACTCCAAGTAATTTAAAATGTAAATTAGGTAAACTGACTTCTGATAGAAGCTATTTTTATAGTAACACCTGCAAAACATCTTGATAGTAAGAAAGATGCTGAATTCCTTACAGACAGTAGAGGGCAATTTGTGTTCATTTGCATACTCCAAAATTAAAATCTGTCTGACAATAATTTTGTTATTACAGTACTTATTTCTAGAGCAACTATCAAAGTGCTAAACATAGACCCTCTAAGGAGAGATCAGTTACTGTGCGAGTTGAAAAACAATCAATTTCAAAGTCAATCTGGACAAAGTAATTTATTTATAACATTAACAATCATTATTGCTTGAAATTCCAGAAATGCAAGGAGAACCTAGTGGAAAATGGGACTGCTTGTCACACAAAGTTGCTGTCTTCATCTAGGGATCAAAAACACAGCTGTTAAAATACTGTAAGAGTCTCGTCCAGATGAAAAAACGCAACTTAAGCTGGTGCAGATAAAAAGCTCAAGGAGAGACAGACTCAAACCAGCAAAGCCACAACTTGTTAAAGCATATGTCGCCTGTCCACAATACTTTTAACACATGCTAGAACATACTGGATGCATTATCACATTTATTGCCTTGACAACAAAGATAGAATTAATAGTACAGGGTAGTCCTTGTTCCAAAGAACTAAAATTTCAGAGAAAGCTAAGGAAGTATTAGCTGTATTTTCAGATGCAATCTAAGAAGTTTTTTTTCTGGGAAGCAAACAAAAAGCCAAGAATGTTTAAAATTTACTGGTTAACTAGAAGTCCTTCCCAAATGCTGCTCTGTGCCTGGCAAAATAATAAAAAAAAAAGACGAAAAATAAGGAAATCAATTTTAATTAAGAAGTGTTTGCAAAAAAATATTTTATAATAAAACCTTTCAATTTTTCAGGGGTTTTTTTTTGGTTGTTTGTGTTTTCGGGGGGTTATGGGGAGGTTTTTTTGTTTGGGTTTTTTTGCTGTTGCTTTTGTGGGGGGGTTTTGCCTTATAGCTAAGGATTAAAAAAGAAGTTTAGAGTCAATGGAAACAGAATTTGTTGCAATAACCAAGTATATTTTTCCCCTACGAGTTTTAAAATACCCCACATTTTCCCCAGCACTGATATTGGATACTATATTTAGGAAAGCTCGACTGAAAATACCTTATATCAAGGTGCTCTTGATCTCAAGTACTACATTCTCATTGTTATTTAGCAGAGAGGCATATTTTCTTACTATTGTTCTAAGATATCTCAGCTCCCTTCACCAGAAAAACCCAGAGGTACCCCAAAAACATTTATCAGTCAAAAATTTGTCCCATATGATGTGAAGAGAGTGATAAACTGCAATATTGACAAACTTACAAGCAATGTGTAAGCTAACAAGAAGCAGTCTTACCACTGGTTTGTAACTGCATTACTTACAAAAGCCCTTGCTTTTTACATTTATAATGCATGAAGTAAATTTATTTCTCTCTTTAGAAGACTGTCATAACGACAGTGAGGTATTTCTAAAGGAAATCCTCCTGTGAGAATTTGGTTTATTCCACATATACCAAGTACAACTTCTACAGCTCCTAGTCTTTAAAATTAAAACTTAAGACCAATAAATAATTTCTTTTTCATTATTAAAATGAAGAGTGTGAAAATAACTGTTTTGTGGCCTCACTAACTTGCTAATGTAAAGCCTCTGTTTAGAATGCAACAACATAGTAAATCCAGGAAATTTGCTGCAGCAGTGAATTAAAAGTAAGACTGAGATTCCCAGTTATTTGCAGATTTGTTTTTAAAAAAAATAAGTTTACTACTATAACTTGAACTTTTAACTGGACTGTACTTGGTGGACATGGCATGACCTTATCACACTTGTACAAGTTTATCTGAGGAAAAAAAACTCAACAGTCATTATGAATATGAATTATGCTCTTCACGTCTTCAGCTAAGGCTTTCACTCATGCCAGACCGTGCTCGGTTCTAGATGTGCAGGTGCACCTCCAGCAGACATGGCAGTGGCTTCCTATTTGGAACAGAACATAACCTTGCCTCTGGTGTGCCCCCACATTCACAGATAAAATGCAATGCTACACTAAGAAATGCAGCTCATGGTGTAACAGGCAGAAGTTGAAGAGTTCAGCACCATGAAATGCGGTGCTGCTGAGAACCACAGACTGGTTTGGATTGGAAGGGACCTTAAAGGTCATCTAGTTCCAACCCTCCTGCCACAGGCAGGGACACCTTCCACTAGACCAGGCTGCTCAGAGCCCCAACAGCTCGCCCAGCAGCTAATTCATACTCATGCTGTCAGGACGAACATCACAGTGGTTTTTAAGACCAAAAGGTTAAATCAAAGCACTGGCAAGAATCTTTTCAATCCATCTGACTACTGTGTATAACCAGTAATATATACAGGCCCATATAAATAAACACACACAAATATGCATCCTGCCAACTATATGAAAAAAAAATCATTTTTTGACTGCAGGTCAAGAGAAATAAAGATATTTAAAACTTACCTGAACTCTCATGTTAGGAAAAGAGCATTTGTGGATTTTGTTTTGTTTTGCCTGGGGTTTTTTTTCAACCTTTTGAATGGAAACTGGAAGTGATGGATAACGTCCCTAGAAAATGGTGTTTATAAATAATGATACAAGTATAGAGCAATAATTTAAAATAAATATACTCAACATCTTACTAAGGAACACTGTTTCTAGGAGTTCATGGCTCAGTTCATAATTTTAATGTAGATCCAGCAGTTCAAAAAAGAGGCCTATATATTGAATACATTTCCTTTACTTCTTTGGAATTGTGATATAATACAAAACTATACATTTCATTTTGTAGATTTTTATAACTAACTCGATCTGTACTTTTGCTGAAGCACCCTTCAAGATTATAGCCTAAACCAGTAAAAGAAATTTTTTTTATAACTTGATTAAAGAAAAAATAGATTACTAAGAAGTGTGATGTATGTATTTCAAGTTTATTCCAACCTGACTAGTTAATTAATATTTTCATTTAAAAAAAGACAACATAAATAACAGCAATAAATTCACAATTAAGTCCATTAAAGACTCACCTGTGAATTTTATTCATGTTTTTATTGTCTTATTTTTAAGCATAGCACTGAAAAGGTGGATAAATCAGGCTACTACTGCCAGTCAACCTAGTCTTTATGGCAGCCACATATTAGATTAAACTACAGAACTATATTTAACCAGAGAAGATAGGGTCTCATTTATGTAATCCTACTTTAGGAGCTTCTAATGAGTTACTGCAGCCTAACCCAGATATGCCTGCCAGCAAGTTCCCTGCTCTTTCACATCAACTCAATGATGAGAGTACAATTTCATTGTAAAAATTGCTGCACAGCACAAAGAACACTCTTGTTAAACACGGTGATCATCAATATAATCAGTAACCTAAAAATAAACTTCTGCCTAATTTAGCTCATATTTATAACACAGAAGCTTTATCTTTATTTGCATTGTATTTGCTACACAGCCATAGTCAGTGTTACTAAGAAGAGATTCCTGAGGCAGGGGAATAACTAGTCAATGGAATTAGATAAGTAAAGAAATTGATAACTTTTTTGACACTAGAGCATTCACAGAGAGAGCAGATGCCTACATTTACAAGTCAATGAACATAGGCAGAAATTACTGAAAGATGCTTCAGGACTCAAATCATATGTTAAGTGAGTTATTACCACAGTGGCCTCTTTTTGCCTTGAAAATCTTCCGACAAGAAAGCTCATCCATCTTAGAAATGTCTTCATCTTTTAGAGAGCATCCACTGAGAGTCAGGCTTCCCCAGCTGTGAGTCCAGCTTCCCCAGCTGAGAGTCCTGCATCCAGCCACCTGCCTCGCAGGCACATATGGAACATGGGGATCAGCGGAGGCTGGGGCGTGTGCCGGTCACTCAGCAACATCTGCCCACTGATCCAAAGTGGCATTAATGAAATGCTAAGAGCAGTTTAGTTCACTCCTTCGTGCTGAAAGACAGCTGTAGTGACAAAAGGTGTGTGTAAAGAGCAACACATTAGATGGCAAAAGGAGCAGGGAAAAGAATGAAGCTGTTCAGAACATGCTTTTTGACCCAATTCATCTACCGTAAACACCTTGCCAAATACAATCGTAGTACTGTTTGAAATCAAGCACAGTATGAAATGCAAAACAGAAATGTAGAAAACAAGAAGGCCCAACTACAAACAGAAGAAATAATTAAGAAATAATCATTACAATTTGTCACTGCATCACACGTTTCAGTACCGGTTGTTTCTAGATTTGGCTGTGTTTAGAGGGTTCTTAGCTTGAAGTTCATCTCAACAAATGATCAAAATGCAAAAATTATATATGTATTAAAATACTTTGAATTTCAGTGTCACTAGTTGCTTTCTCTAATGATGTCTATTGATACTGTATATACAGGGAAAGCATTAAAAATGCATTTCAAAGAGATGTAGTTTCTGATCATCACATTTTCTCTGGGGCACTAGGATGCCTTTCTCTGTTATTATATCTGGTCCACAGATTTCAAGATTCAGAGGACAGCGACTATACCAGGCACGTAGACATGGCATTCCCAAAACCAAACAAGGCCAATAGACCATAAACACAGTATTTTGGCTTCAAATGCTAATTATTTCCCTGCAAAGCTAAAGCTAAAGTCCAGTGGAAAGTTCTTTTACTAATTTGGCTCTTCACAAAGGAAACAATGAGGTGCCTCAGAGATAAACAGTTTACATTTATTTTACTTAAATATTTTATCAAAAAATTTGATTACAGGGAAAAAAACCACAACAAATAATGTACTCTGTTCTATCAGAAAATTTCGTATTGGCTTGGTTGTTCACATGAAACACATTAATTTTAATGCAGCTCAGTCTGGGAGAGAGGGAGACATGAATCCTCCTCCATTGACCTGGTCATTCGGATGAACTGCACAAAAGGGGCCAGGCACTGAACCATCTCACCAGCACGTTTCACTTAGGGCTTTGTGTAGATCATATACTGCACAAATGAATGAAAGATTGAGAAGGAAAGCCTAAAAGACAATTTTCTATAAATGCGGCTTTGATAAAGACTGACTTTTAGTATTCTTCTCAAGCTCAAGAAAGCTAATCTATATGTCCAAGAAGCAAACAATACAATTATTGGAAAACCCAGCATTAAACAATGACTCAGCATGTTGACTGAGCCTCAAACTCTGAATAAAAAATTTATAACATATTTAAAATTTAGAAGGGTGGTTACACTCACTCAAAGAGAAAAAGAAAGTAGTAAGCTAGTAGTAATCTGACTAAAAGCAAAAATCAGAAATTAGAAAAAAGTAGCTTACTATTTAAAGAAAGAAAAAAGGTCACTTTTCTTAGTGTAAGGGCAATTCAGGAAAAAAGTTATTAAGCAAAAACACTGTAAATTCTCTGTAAATTTAAAGTAATCCAACACGGCATGATCTTCAAGCAAAAAGCTGATGTTGAGTTCAGAAATTCCATGCTTAGCACCAGTAATGTTATTATAAAATATGTTTCTTTGGCATTATAAGGGTAAATTTGAATCTAATTACTAACGTATTATTAAAAATGCATAATATAAAGACATTATGAATATTCATAAAAGTGCACTACACAAATGTACATGCAGATGATCTGTGCAGACTGAAATGTATAGTCTCTCCTACAAAGGCAGATAATCTCAATGAAAGAAAAAGAAGCAATTATGTAAAAAGGAAACGTAGAATGAAACAGACATCAGAAAAAGATTAAATTCATGGTACACAGGAGACTAATGTGCTTCATGAATAAAGAAGAAAACTTCAGTAAGTGAGAAATCATGCTATGAAGAAAAGAGAGGAGGTGTATCAACTAAGTATACAATAGTATGCAGATTATTGTACGGAGACATGAAACATCAGAATATAAATTCTACTTATCAAAAATAGAATGAGTTTTAGCCATGTTAGAAAATGCAAAGCTGAGCTCCCACTTACAGATCAACACTATGAACATGCCATTTTCCTCCTGGCTCAGTATCTCATAGAAGGACGACAAAAGAATTTATTCCTTTCCTGCTATGTGGATAGGCAGAAGGATAGCTAAACAACCACCAGTTTTGAGCACACTGCTTTCTGCCTTATCAGGAACAGGATGATAGTTTTGTCTCCTTGACATACTTCCATAGCCAGTACTCCAAACACAGAAGTAGCAAATCAAATTCCCCTGGCATTAAAAGAAGAAATAAATCTCTGCACAGAGACTATTATTCCCCACACATATACTCAGGAATGGAAGCAGAGTCAAATTCTGATCCAGTTGGCAGATTGTCTCTTTTCTAGTTGCAGTAGTGTGGACATCAATTCTGAACTGCATTGTGCAGCATCACTACAGGTATACCCAAGGCATACCACACAAATATACAAGTCTGGCCATATTCTGCAGGTTAAGGCCCCTGTGCCCCCCAGTGTTATTAGAAATGCTCTTTTTTCTTCCTTGTACTAAAAAAAAATAATTGTTTACGTGATTTTCAGCACAAACACCACAGCAGTCTATTCCAATATTACAAAACCAGAGAAAGAAATGCAAAATTTAATTGAATTGCTTAAGTAATGAAGCTTTGATATTTAATTGATTTACTCGAAACTGTAAATTGCTAAAAACAAAACATTATTCTAACCTGACAGTCCCATTGAGACCAATATTGTAAGCTTATTCAAAGCTGTTTATGAGCAGAACTAACAGCATGCAGAAAAGATACCTGGGATCCAGACCTGGGTTTGACCTCTGCTTGCCATGATTATAGGATAAAGCTTCATTTTCACATTTGCATAGGTATTGCCCAGTAGAGTTTGAAGCCCAGATGACAGAACCAAGGGCTGACAGTGTTCAGTGCCACTCTACAGCTCGACAAGCCAGGATTTCCGGTAACTCATTTCCCACATTCCTCTTGGACTCAGCTATTTATTAGTTTATGTGTATTTAAACAGCCTTTAAGTCTTCAGCCACACAGCTGGCACCATTTCTCCAACATCCTCCTCACCTAAGTCAAACAACTCTAGATAATACATTGCAGAATACTGGCTAACCAGTGCATCACAAAACCTGCTGCTCCAATGTGATCTATAAGCTTCAATACAGCAGAGAAGATGGTGCTGGGACAGGTTTTAAAAATATCTGAAGAAATAAATAGTCCTTAATGGACTGGATGAAGTCTTTGTAAAGAGATGTCAAGCTAGAGAGCATTTGGTCTTGTATACTGGCTGTAATTCAAAGGGACAGAAGTGGGCAAGGAGAGGAAAGCAGGAACAAACCAGGGGATCTGCAGTCAGAGGATTGTGAGTGGGTGAGCACGACCAGACTGCAAAGGGAACCAGTTTTGCTGTCAATGAGTCGTAACATCTCAGCTGAGCATACTGAAAACATTTACCTGAAAAAAGAGAGGAAACAAATCTGGAATGACTGGATAGTTTTCCATAGAGCTGGAATTAGTAATAGTCACAGAAGCCTTGTTCAGGAATTTCATCATGTGTTACAAGCCATCTCTCTGCTCTTGATCTTTTGATTGACCAGTCAATCAATTTTATGTGTTCCCTGGGAAGAGTCACAAGACAAGGTAACTCCAGTGTATCACAGGTCTCTAAGTTGAGATCTTGCTAAAGCTCATATGGAGAACAGGCCTGCAGTTTGCTTCAATAGATTCAGGACACAATCAGGATGAGTCTCGCCTCCGCAAAATTTACTTTAAGATGAAATGTTTATCATCTCCATAACAGTACCTTTTACAAAGATAAAAAGTGAGGTCTTTTTTTCCTCTGGAGCAGCATACGTGCCATTTACATAGCAAGTTAAAATGAGGACAGCAATGTCCATGATCACGTTCCAATGGTGTTTGTATACAGTGTCTTCAGCCCACTAAATGCATGTGGCATGCAGCATTTCCACCAAAGACCTTGAAGCCAAGCACAGTTTCACAAGCTAGAGCAAAAATTAACAAGAAGGTTCTCAAAACATTAAGAAAGACAATCTGTTACTTAGAGAAAGTTAAATCCTATTTGCCAAAAACAGATAAGAAGACCTCAGCACCCAATGCACAACATCTGAGAGGGAAATATTGCATGCACACACTGTAAGAATTCCCCTGCTTCAAAGGCACAGTCGTTTCTTGTCATCCAAAACCTGCTTGGGACTGGGATGTAATAAGTATATACCACCTGTCCTGCACCCAAAGGGTCAGTCTATCAAGAATCTACAGCAATTATCAATACTGGCAAAATCACATCAGTCGACAACTCCAAGGTTCAGAAACAAACAGAGAATTGCTTGTGCATCTCCAGTGCCTTCTATATGGTCAGTCCACCCTCTGGAAAACTTCATCCAGGCCTGACATCTGCCACCAAATAGAAAAGACACAGAGAGCACACGCAGTTAAAGCCAAACACATCAGTGAATGAAGACTAATGCTCCCCAGAAACACTGAAGCTTACTGAAAAATGCTAAGGGAGAAGTTCTAGGGCAGTTCAAATGTGAAGGGCTTAGGTCTTGAACTGACAACAAAACTAAGCACAACCAACGAAGTCCTAACAACACAGACCTGGATGATATAAAGCTTTGTGACACAGATATTCACAGGTAGGTTTAATGAGTCTCAGAACTACATGACAACTTGATTGAATTTATTCACATTTTATTTCATAAAAGTACTGTGCTAGTTTTATATTAACATATATATAGAATACTATAGAAGAAGGTCTGAGTACTTCATCAATTACTAAAATTTTGGTCTGTGGCCCCAAAGTCACATTTACCTACTAAAATCCTTAAAATATATACAAGTACCAACTTACAGTCCCATTTTTCAGGGCAGGTTTTATCAGTCAGAAACACTTGCAGCATGGGCCATGCTAAAAGCTGGGGAAAAAATCCAATGTTTAAACTTTACTGCAGATTAAAGAATGATATATATGTAATCAAAGCAGCAAAACTGTAGCAGCCCTTCCCATGCACAGAGGTCACGGTCACAATGAGTGCAACTACTACCGTGAACCCCTCTGCCTTGACCAGTTGTTATTTACATCCAGTGTAAATTCAGAACACATGCAATAAAGTTGATGGATGTATGGATGATAGATACATGTTATACAGACTGTAACTGAGATTAGAATCAAACCAGTCATTATCAAGAGGGTTCTTACTTTTCTGCTTAGAAAAGCTAAAGCCTTTGCAAGAGAGAAGCCACGAAAACAGTTTTATCACCTATGGGGTGGGGTGTATCTCAGGCAATATAAAACAGGACAAAGAAAAAATAGTTTGTTTAATTCAAACCCCACTAAAATTAAAGTTTCACATTGTGCAGTTTCATTGCTAAAGAATGTATCTCATACTTAATGATTCCTTCCACATTAAAAAAAAAAGTTAAATCAGAAAACAGAATGGCATGTGCAGAACATCCACTCCTCCATCATGAAAAAGCACAACAAAATAAGAAGATGTAGCATTTTGACATCAACAAAGCTGCCTACATAGACGCCCACTCTTTCTTATTTTTCTGCAGCATACTCTTTTAACTCACTCACCTCCTTCTGCATCTTTCTCAGAATTCTTGACTTACCTACTTTCCATACAGCTTCTTCAGACTTGTTTTCACATGAAAACCAACCATGGAAATAGTTATTGTCTTACAGACAGTTCAGAATACTACATTCATTTTAATTCTTCCCTCTCCCAATATATTGTAAACCAATAAAAATTATTTCAGAGTATCTGAAATAACTAGAATTGGAGAGTTATTCCACAGATCTTCATGCTGTGACAGATTCACACATTTGGTCCCACCTCCCAGTGAGGAGCTGGCAATTACTGCATTCCAGTGCAGGACCATGGATTTTTTCCAGCTCCCTTACTCCACATGCCAGCTACAGCTGATTGTGGCAGCTGAAACAGCAATGCATTTTTGCATCAGATGCACAAAATCTAGAAAAACTGGATATGAGAGAGCAAATGTGCAGTACACTTTGGGCATTTTTTCTGCAAATGAGAATTATCATTCTTGACGATCATGATATTTAAGGCTCTGCTTCACTGATATCCAACAGGATTTTAGATTTACAGATCTAAATCTGTAAGAAATGCACAGTGTTTATTACCTCAAGTGATATGAGAACACATCCCTCTAAAGGTTTTAGATATTCCTCTGCTTTGTGTGAGGAAACAGCAAATAATTAAAATCCTGTGCTGCTTTTGTGCTGTTTCAAGGATTAGCCTCTGTCAATTCCTGGACAATATATACATTAAGTACACTAAGTACTCTGATTAGAGCTTAAACGCCGTTTAAATCAGACACATCTCCAATACACCCCCTTGCAAAGCATAGTCTGTCATCATTATGTAATTATGTTATAGTGCCAGCACGCAGGAATCTTCTATTTCCCCCAGTGCGTCAGATACACTGTCTCTGCACACACATTTAGCTGTAAGGTAATCCTTGGAGTGTTTTCTGAGTGCACAGTTGTGAATGGACACAAAATTCTCTGCATTTACTGTTTTTATTCTTAAAAGCCACAGCTTTGTTACTCAATACCTAGATTCCTAATAGCTTGCTAAATAGATAGACTAAATCTAGCTCAGATATATCTAAGCGTGGCTGTGGTCATGGTTCCCCTCTGTGATGCAGAAATAGGCATCTACTTTCTAGACTACAAGTCATCTAGGAAAGGCTACAGTGAAAAGATGAAGAAAAAAAGTAGAAAAAGAAAACTCAAAATATTTCAGGTTTCCTTACACAGTGGACAAAAAAAATCTGCAAAAAATAATATATACACAGAGTATATGTTACTAACACAAAGGCAGGGTTGGTACAATTAGCTGAATGCAGGAAAGCTTTGGGGTTTTACTGAAAGAGGCAGTAATAACACTGACCTCCCAGCTGGCAGAATGTAGAATCTAAAAAGTCCTAAGAAATTTTAACATATGATGGCAATCCATTAAAAATAAACAAACAAAGACACACCAAAAGTCAAACCAATCAAGCAAAAAAAAAAAAAACCCACCACCAAATCAAGCTAGAAAACATTAATAAGGGGACATAATGAGATGTCAGGAACAAAAAAAAAGGTCCAAAAATACTCATTTTTCAAGG
Source organism: Lepidothrix coronata (assembly GCF_001604755.1). Taxonomy (NCBI): domain Eukaryota; kingdom Metazoa; phylum Chordata; class Aves; order Passeriformes; family Pipridae; genus Lepidothrix; species Lepidothrix coronata. Next base: position 2,849,179 of record NW_016690291.1, read on the forward strand.
TAACTCATTGCAAAAAATTCAAATTCATGCCATTTATCAGTGAAACTTGATTAAAAATACAAAAATGCTCATCTAATCTTCCCAGTCAAGTATATACATCTTGAGTTCTGGAGCAGCAGATTTATCTTTGAGACTTCAACCCTTCTTATAAATGCAGTTTGAAATTGGTCAACAAATGCAAAAATTAGTCATAGGAGACTGAGAGACAGCAGAAGCATTTAAGTCTCATTTCCATAGGAAGCCAGGCTACAGCAAATGTAATTAAAGTTTTTAGTAAGAGTTTGCCACTTTACTAAAATACTCAGAATTACCAGAACAGACACTAAGAGTTGAGGCACAGCATCCCATCCTCCCTCCCCGTTCTACGTGGTAGTGGCCAAAGCCTCATGGAAAAACTAATAGGATGATTATCTTGAGAAGGATTATGCTGCACGGAGAAGCTGAAGTCTGCCTTTGTGAGAATTAAGTCCATCATCCCCACTGGTCTGCTGAATTATTTTCTTTTGCCATAATGCAGATAGAGCATCACCCTGCTCTTTCTTAAAATAAGTGAATCTCAAAGAACGTCAATATAAGAAAGTGGTATAAAATGTACTTGCAGATCTTTCTTTCTGGCTTAAAAAACAGGGAGTCCAGAAAATTATATAAGAGGAAAAATTACCACATTCTTTTTTAAGAAACGAAGGTCTGCTACACTAAATTAGCAGAGTATAATTATAATACAGTCTATACCTAACAAGCTTAGCAATGAATGATTGAGACACGATCTGTTCTACAAGAAATGCCAAGATGTGACTCAATTAGATCAACATAAGGTCAAAACATTGTGAAAACATTGTGAAAGTGGTGCTTTACACCTCAATAGGGAAAAAAGGTTCTTAGGATTTCATCTTTGCTTTCTAAGCAACTTAGAGAAGGAACACAACACACTGTCTCCATCCTGGTAGGGACAACAGAGGGTTTACAGCCAGATAGAACTACATGAAGGAGTTACTTCAAAATTATAGAAGTATTTACGGCTTAGGGACTCAGACAGAATGAGAACCACTGTCTCACAAAGTAAAACCTCCACCCTAGAAACGTGTCCTGATTAGACTCAGGATACACGTGCATCCCATTGCCACAAGTATTTATAAACGTGGATAACACGAGAGAGAGAATCAAAGAATCAGTAGTTCACAAGAGCATAAGGTTTATACCTTTGGGTGGCAGTTCAATTGCAAGCTAGCGAGAAGAAATGCAAAATATTGGACACTTTTTTGCATAAACAGAAGTATTACAGTGCAGTAAATAAATAGCTACCAGATGCTGGATACTGATGTAGATAGAAAACAGAAAAAGAAGATAAAAGCTCAGGCTCATAATCAATGATGTTTTGAAAAGTCTTATTAAAGTGGTCTATTTTAGATAGATAAGATACTCCTTGTTCTGACTGTTGAAGAAGAGAATTAAGGTAATTTTGAAAGAACCCATGGAAGATTGCTCTGCAGTGGCTCACTCTTTTTCTCACCAAATAAATAGTATTAACCACAATAATAGCACCTCAGTTTCAATTACACCAACGTACCACTTGGCCCACTTCACCTTAAAATAAATGGATAATGTTAGGATTAAACTTGAGACCATTGTACTCACAGGGGGAAAATAAAAATATCACTTCCTCACCTGCACAGCAAGGTCAAAGCAATCAGATATGCAGACAGTGCCCATAATGAAGGCTGGCAACCACGTTGACTTTAGCCAAAGGGACACCGTTTATTGAGGTTACACCCAGGAAGCCCTGCATTTCATCTGCAGCACATGCTGAGCGTCAGTGCCAAATCAAAAGTGAAACTGCGAAATACGGCCAGGTGGCTCTACCGACACTTCCGTAGTGAATGGAAAGGTACCAGCTCTGATAAGAGCAACGAAAAGCATTCAATACTCATGTCTTGTCAAGGACAACTGAAATGGAGGGCAACTGTCAGTTATCCAAGAAGACGAAAGTTAAGTTGAAATGGCAGTAAGAAATATGAAAAACATGCTTTCTGATTTTCCTTACTGTCAAGGTAGGGTGCTAAAAAGTGGGCAACATGTTGTTAAGATGTACTAAAAGTGAGAAGAAAAAAGAGCAGAAACCTCAAAGAGTTATGAGACACATCTTGATCCTCTACAGTTGTGGTTACCTTCAGCATTTAGTAGGGAACAAGTAAGCAACACATGAACAAATACACATTGGGCTGATAATGTAAATATTGCCTCTTAATTTTACACTGATTACAGAATGCCAGCTCACAGACTAAATATATAGGTTTTTAAAAACACCTGCAGGAAACAAATTAACTAATGTTTACATCAAAATTCTCTTATCAGAACAAAACAAAGGGCCTTTCAGGCATCTTTCACTAAAAACAAAGTAAAGCCAAAGCAAAGCAAAACAATGTTGACTGTGCTTTTTTGAGGATGATATAACCAGTATAAAAAAATCCATTCACTGTTTCTAAACATTTCACCATTTAAGTGATTTTTGCTTCACTTTCAGACTTTCACCTCTAGAAACTGGTTTCAGTTTATCAAGTTATTCACCATGTTAATAAGACAGTATGTTTTTATATAACATGTATTAGGCACCCCTCTCTTAAAACCAAGAAAATGCAGAGAGACAAATTAGAAATTACCACTCTATATGTTTGTCTTCATTGACATATACCTTCCCATTGTGAAAACAATGCATAGTGACTACAAGTTTCTGTGCCTGACAAAACAAAAAAAATAAAAGAACAAAATTCACATTGTATTTCTCACTATATCAAGCACCATATCCACCCCTGTCTAACTTAACAGCTGCAGGTGCGAGCTTCCCAAATACATTTGGCTCTTCCTTTGCGTTTATGCATGTGTTTCAGAGTCTATATGGTAAAGAAAGAATGCATCAAATCCAAAGGTAGCTCTGGAACTAAATGACACATCTATGAGGCTGGTGTTTTGTTGAAAGAAAAAGAGGAAATGTCACACAGCACATAGCAGAAGTTTCTCTTCAGCTCCCGTTCTTATTAGATGAACAAAGAGATGAAATACTGCAAGTAAGGAAGTAACCAACCAAGTTTTAGCAATCTCTAAGAAACGCCTACAAAAGCATTCCCTGTGCTAAAAAAAAAAAAAGATCTATGATTTATAATAGTGTACAAAGGATGGAAGTATTACTGAAAAAGACTGAATAAAAAATTAAACTACTACTGTGTTTCCATTTGGCCCCATTGACAATAAATCTATACCATTTTTATTGAACTACTGTAGACATTTTCCCTATTACTGAAGTTAGGGCTGATAACATTTCATATTTTAAAAAATCATAGCAAAACTTAAACAGAAGTTACAAAATTTGTATACAGGAGGAAGACTTCTCAAGATGGAAAACTCCCACTTTTTTAGATCATGAACTCATGACATTTTTTTGGACCTGTGAAAAAAATATGAAACAATGGCCATGAAACCAATTTTCTTTTCTAATGCTGAGTAACACTGCAATAAGTACCGTAAATCAGCAACCGTTCTAAATAGGGAATTTTTTTAATGAAAAACAAAAGAGATGGAATGCGTTTGTGCATATCAGTACACAAAGCTGCAATTAAGGTTGAATATTGTCCCTTCAAAATGAAGTAGAACAGAGTTAATGAAAGTTGAGAGGAAAAAAAGAATCAGAATTGCAGACAAGGACATGAGGAAGGGTATGACATTTTCCTTGCTTGATGGCAAAGAAACTTTGGTTCAAAATTAATAAATTACTAGATAAACAGAGATGCAGTAATCAGTGGTAACTGTCCACATCTCCTCTTAGATGGAGGCAGCATACAACAAGCTTTGCTTCTATACAAAGGCGCAATCCAACCTCACATTCTTCAATATTTTCTGTTCCCTAACATGTATTTATGCCAGTGCCATCTGGCCTTACACTGTCCAAACATGGCCCAGGCCCAATTCTCTCCTTCATATACTTGCTACTCCCGCATCTATTTTCTATCATAATTTAACCGAAATGTTCTACAAGAAAAAAAATATACATGAAGATAACTATAAACATTTACATACTAACAAATAATATTTAAAAGCAGCAATTGACAGGGATAAACTGTAACAAAGATGGTGCTGGGGACACAAATGTACTAACTATGGAAAACAAAAAGTGAGCTAGAATGAGATGGATGTATAAGAGAAAAATCCTGAGGAACCTCTATTCCATCACTGTGTACTGAGATTAACATTTTACCAGAGTGCATCTCTTCCCAAGTCAAGCCTCATTTATACCTCAGGTCCAACACAAGGCCTCTTTTGAGGATATTTCCAATTCTTGCATTCCTGTAACAACAATCTAAGACACTAAAGGAACATACATTTAAGTGGAGAGCAAGCATTGCCCAGAGCACTTCCAAAAAGCAAGTGGAAATAAAAAGCTTTTATATGAATGCAGGAGAGCTTAAATATGTTAGGGAAATCTCTCTGCCAATGACCTCTTACAGTACTTTTATCTCAGCCTGTAGCAGACAGGCCCCAGTGTCTCACTGAAGGAGTTCTAGGGCTGGCCTCCTTGAACTTGCAGAGCACCTCTCCAAACAGTGGCCTCTCCACCCATAAGAAGAATCACCTCTTCTAGAAGATCCAGGATTCCCGGCCCTTCCGTTTAAACCTTCAAAGTATCTATTCACTTTGTATTAACAACCTTACCACCTGTACCCATCCAGAAACAAAAAACCCAAACCTCAAAAGACCCCACACTACCGCAGGAGCAAGAAACAAAGTCATCCCAATGCACAAAGAAATACAAACAGAGCAGAAACTGAAAACAAATGTTCTAAACTGTACAGAGTATCACAGCTACTGTATCACATTAACTCATTTTAGCATTATTAACAGTAAGGCATGTGTATTTTCAGTGCAGAACAAAAACGGCATCTCAAAAGATAATAAGCAGAATTTAAAAGTCTTTATAAAAATCTTCCTGCCTAAATGGATCACGAATTAGTGTGTCCTACAATCACAAAACATTTATTTTCATCAGGCTTTGGAAAACCAACACAAAGCATATTCCCCTCCCCTTGCCATAGAAAACCTGAAACAGAAGCTGGCATCTCACAGAGATGAAACACAGCAGACCCTAATAAGCATTACAGAATCCAATTTCTGCATAAATACATATGCACATAGAGCTTACTGTCAGTGAGACCAACCATGTAAGAAGAGACATTACTGCGTACACATGATGGGTCCTAAGCAGAGGGCAAGCATCTCATGGAGCAAAACGAATCTTGGAATGAAGTGGGACTCATTTTCTTCCACTCTACAAAATTTTCTAGACTTCCTTCTAATAATCGTACCCATTTTAAAATAAATAAATACCATCAGTTAAAATTAGCGTAATTTCTTGGGATTGTTTGATTAGGCAGTGTGGTGCATGGAAGTCATCAGTCAGACCAGGAAATACAGACTGATAATCTGTAAATACCTAACAAAAATAATTCTTGCTTGTTAGTTAAACCCGTGTCCACTTCATCCTCTCTCTAATTTAGTGCTCCTGCAAATCTTCAGTGATTTGCAGGCCTAGCAACTGCTTTAAGGGCTGAGGGAAAGAACTTTTCTCAAAACCTCACCCATTCACTAGAACAAACCAGTCTTGATGGGGAACCAAGTGAGAAAAATTACAGTGTCTGCAGATACTCCTCTCACCCAGCCTCCCCAGAGTGATCTGTTCCCTAGTGTTGCCATAGAAAACGGAAAGGAAGCCTCCAATTAGGGACGAGGTCACATTTAAGCAGAGATATTATGTAAATATCAGCCAGCCAGCACCCTGCAAAAAAAAAATAAATAAAGGCCTCATCCTTCCAGTTCTCCAGGGCAGGCTTCGGGTTTGCTCCTAGAAGACCCCTGCCCGCAGGGCTTGGCTTGCAGGAGCATGTGTAACGCTCCGGAGCCTGCCCCGGGGGACCCCCCGGCACCGCCGGTACAGCCCGGGACGGGGGCGGGCGGCAGAGCCGCGGCGGGGCCGGGATGCTCCGCACCGCCATCCCGACCTGCCGCAGGTACCGGCGGCTGCGGGACCGTCCGCGGGGCCCGGCGGGGATGGGGAAGCACAGGCAGCTCCTCCGCGGCCGCGCCCCGGCCCGCTGATGGCTGCGGGGGAGCTGCGGGAGGGCGGGGGCCGGCGGGGCAGGAGCCGCCTCGCCTCGCCCGGGCACAGGCAGCGCCCAGCCCCGCCAAGGACCGGCCGTCCTTCCCGGGGCTTCCTCGCCCGTCGAGTCACCTGCACGGACGGGCGAGCGGAGCGGGACACGGCCTCGCCCCGCCCCAGGATGCACTTTTTTTTCCCCTCAGGCACCTCGCACGACCAAAGTCTCCGAGCGCGACAGCATCCTCCATCCATCTATCTATCCATCCATCTATCCATCCGTCCATCCGTCCGTCCGTCCGTCCGTCCTTCATCCCCCCCAGCCCGTCCCCGCGCCGCCTCCGCATCCCCCACTCGTGCCTCCCGCCGCCGCCACTCACCCACGCCGCGGCCGACGAGGGCGACAGGGCCCGGTCAAGCCCTCGCCCGCTCCTTCCCCGGGAGGGACCCGCTGTGGCGATGCGGACGGAGCAGCGGAGCGGCGGCGAAGCACCGCCCGGCAGCCGCACCTCGCTGCCGGCGCCGGGTCCCTCCCCAGCTGTCACCGGCGGCCCGCCCTCGGGGCGGTGGCGGCCGGGTCCTCCCGCAGCCCCGCCCCGCTGCCGCCACAGCCGCGCCGGGAAGCGCCGGCCGCCCGGGATGCTCGGCATGCTCGGGAGCGCGGCTCCGGCGGGTTCCCCGGGGGCTCCTGCTCCGGGAACCTTGCCCCGCACACCAGGCGGTGTGCGCGGGGTTACCTCAGGTGTCCCCTCACTCGCCTCCCCACTTCCGCAGGTGCGGGGCATGGAGCGATGAGGAGGATGTTCCCGTTTAATTTTTTATGTTGCGCCCGACTGTCGCACAGAAGAATTAGACACGGAATTGCCAGATTAACTCGTTCGCACTCACCATCCGTACCAGACGCCTGTAAACCCTAATGCCATCTAAAACCTCGTTGTTTTGTCAGGATGGAACAGAATAGCAGCTTGAGGATTCCGGGCCCAGACTTTGCTGTGGGTTTCAAACCAGACTGACTCCTCTGCGCCAACATACATCGACTGTGAACGCACCTTTACTAAAACGCTGTTCATGACCATATTTCAGTTGATCCAGATTCAGTGACTGACTCAGTGAATGCAGCAGAAGTGTATTTCTGTTAGCCAAATAGCAAGACCTCAGGGAGTGGGAGCAGTCCTGATAATTGTCTCTGTTATGTTGATAGCTTATGCAGTATTTGAGTAAAAAATTTGAGTAAATAGACCCAGAATCAAGGAGAAAATAACCAGATTTACCATTCTATTTGGTTTTTAGTTTTGTTGTTATTGTTGCTGGGGAGCTAGGTTTGTACTTAGTTTAGTAAGACAAGATGGCTACAGAAAAATAAATTTGAAAGAGGAACCACAAACAAGAAACAAGCATCAGCCTCAAATCCTGCTAGAAGAAATGGGTTTATGGGGTTCATCAGAGAGACAGCTCTGGGCACCCTTACAGGGACAGAAATTTTAAAACGGAACACTTGAGTCATGCGCATAAAACTAACACTATTGATGGCCACACTGAATGCTTTAAATCCAAATCTGAGTGGAACAGACATTTTAACAGTAAAGGGAATTAAACAGTCAGAAGCACCTTTTGAGACTAAAAGGGAACATGCATTGCTGGACCATGTGGAGCAACATTTAAACAAATGTCTTTCCAAAGGGAGGCATTTCAAACAGAAACTAAAGAAACTAAAGGAATTCTTGTAGCCAGAAAAGCCCTATAAGCTCCTCCTGTGTAGAGAAAATGCTGCTTTTGATTTTAAAATCAATAAGAATCGAATATTCCAGTTGGTATTAATTACTTCATATAGTTAATTTGTTCCATTTTCCAACACAATTTCAGGTATAAATGTTTGAAATTTATGCTCTTTAAAAATGCCAACACATTTATTGGTGGCTGTGTTCCAAGTCTGGATTAATGAAACCATAATGAGCAGCTTGTTATGCTTTAGCTGCTATCTAACAGTTCTTAATAGGACTGGGAATAGGAATTTGGGGTCTAAGTTCTGGCCTGGTCAGGGAGAGAGGAAATTGGAGCTCTTAAATAATACATGCATGGATTTGTATTAGTGTTATGTCTTGTGCAAAGATGCAGTGTTGTGTTCTGAAGAAAGGTAGGATGTTCTGTATAGAATTCGCTTATAATGAGCTGGTTCATAGGGTTGCTACACGAAAATTATTTTCTTATTAAATAATTTTTACTTGAAAGTACTGGAAAATAAATAAGAAGGTGAATTTCATAACTTAGCTAGTACTTTGTTTCTCAGTATTTTTCATTAATAGAAGTGTTTGAGCTTTTTTTGAGTTAACATAAATTTGTCATCATTTAAAAGTCAGGTTAGGTGATCCTCTTATTTGCACAATCAAAAATTATTAGCTTCCTGTCAGACATGGCTCTATAGCCGCTGTTCTCTTTAGCTGGAGAGCAACCATCACTTCATGAACCCTAGAGCATCCTTTTGAGAGTCTGAGATTTGATATCCACTAATGTCTAGAAACTGAGGGACCCATTGCACTGTCTGCACTGCACAGATGCAGTGGATATAACTAAATGCCCTTAGAGGACATGGAATATCCAAGAGACTCAAGTATTAAGTGAAAGTAAAGATTTATAATCCAGCCTGGTTTTGGTTTTCTTGTTTATTTCCAGCAGTGTTTTACATTACTGGAAGAAAATTACTGGGTCCTGCCCAAGTTCACACAGGAATTCTGTGGGTCAGCCAGAAATTAATCCTGATATATCCTGGTAACTGTGGTGTCCCTGCTGATGTAGGAAGCTTCTGAACAACACACATGGAGTACGCAGTTGTGAAATACAGAAGATGTCGGTAAAGGAAGAGAAGTATTTTGCCCAGCTGTTGGCTGATTTATTATTACTGGTTGTTTGGTTAGTGTGTTACCAGCTTCCTAACTCTGCTTTTAGGGATCAGCAAAGAAGATTGAAATATTGAATCTGAAAAGTGCTATGTGAGATATCAACAAGAAAACATTCAGCTCTGTTCTGAATTCCCTAAAATTGATGCAAATTCTTCATTTAGTTCAGGAGGAATAAAACTGAGTCTTTGAAGTAACATTTTAAAAATGCATTTAAAACCTTTTGGTAACTTCATGACTATGCAATTTAGAATTAGAGGCACTTTGACTTTATTGTACTCATACTGCAGTAACTATATTAAGTAGAAAGCAAAATAAAATTTCAAGGACAGGCCATAAGTGAAAAGTTAATTCATTTTTAATATTGATATGCTCATTGTACAGAGATTTAAACCTGCAGAATAGCAGAAGAATATTTAAATCCTTGCTTTACATTTGCCTTTTAATCACAATAAAAATCCCTTGCAAAGAGAGGTGGTCTTGCTCAGTTAAAACTCAAAGTGTGAGAAGTTTTTAAAGCTTCAGCTCTGAATAATTGCAATGCTTTAAGCTTTTACATTATATTACGAAAAAAAATTCTAGAGTACTTTTGAAACTGATTTACACACAGGGGACCAGACTATCTGCTGCTGTAAATATAAAAGCAGTGCATTGGTTATTCTTTATTATTTTTGTTGTTGTTATTATTAATATTATTGTTTAGAAATCAGAAATACACATGGAAGAACAGATTTATTTTCTTTTGCACACTATGGTTTCTTCTCATTGAAATGCAGCCATCTGCAGGCAACTATATAACAGTGCATAGCAACAGTACAATTATGTACAATATATGGCAATATTTAAAACTTCTTACTGCTCAGCACTGGTTATTATTAATGTTAACACTGGTCATGACAGGCAAGGAAAAATTACTTCTGGGAGCAACTTTAAGTAGACTGGCTGTAATTATGCACTTTAAAGGATTTGGGTGTGATCTTTTACGGGAATCATTTTTCTGGAAAAGTTGGATTCAAGACATCTCTTTCAGAAAGCCTGGGAGATTCAGTCATTGAAATGGAATGAGGCTTATTCTTCTAAGTTATTGCAGCATTGTGAAACTTGCAGTGAATTTTCATTTAGAACAGTAATGTTTTCATAGTCATATAAATTTTAAAAGAAACACTATTTATTCAGATTAAAGATTGTTGGAAAGAGCTGAAACAAATTTCTGTAGCTGAGATGTGTTTTATTCAGAGAGCCGGCTGCTAAGTGCCTGTATATGGAATGCCTGAGCTCCCTCTCTGTGCCATGGTTGAATCTCTGGCAAGGCTACCTTGGCCCTGGAGCAGAGGTGCCCCTTACATACCACAGGAGAATCTGCTTGCTGTGCAGTCATGTACAAAATTGACAGTGGCATCAATGCACACAAAAAAAAATCACCTACCACACTTCTGAATTTCAAAACTCACAATGTGTATCTGCTGAACCAAAAGGGGAACTAGTGCTGGTGTCCACAGCTTATAAGGTGGGACCGTAACTGGTGGAGAATACTGTTCAGTTTGGGCAAGGGCAAAACCTGCCTACACCTGCTGACAGCCCTGTGTGCATCCTACTGATTCTTTCTACAACACATATTTTGTCACAATCAAAACTTATCCAAATGGTAGAAATAACAATAAGACAAGTTGTAGTGTATGTCCTCGGAGATGTTCTCCCCCTCTCTCTCACCCTATTGATGAGTTCTGCCTTAGGTGCATGTTGGTAGAATATCCAGAAATACCATGTGTTACAAACATATGCTTCTAATAGGGAATAATTACCGTGCAGGGATATCAATAGCAGCAAAGGAATCAGACTGCAATTAGTTTTAAAAGTCCTAAATTACATTTCTGTATTGCATTGGGTAGACTGTACAATATTCCTTTCTTTTGTGTGTGAGCATGTTTCTGAGCAGATATGTATGCACTTTTCATGTTTTCTTGCACCTGTTTTAGAGAAGTCACTTTACCTTAATAGAGGGTGAAGAGTCTTCTGGGAATATACACCCTGAAATTAGGATTTATTATAGGCTTTATGTACAGCTGACTTGGTTAAAAGCTGCCTTGGTGTGCAGTCACATATCAAATTAAAAATGACAATATAAATAGATGAAGTTAATGACTATGCTGTGGAATAAGGGAATAAACAATTTGACTCATGCTGAAATGAAGGGGAAAACTGAAGATTCGTAATTATTAACCCATGTTTGGTCAAAGATGCTGCTATAGAAGTAAGCACCAGGGCTTTGGTTGGCAACTGATTTCTCATGCTACCTGCATAGCCCTCTTTAATGCACATGTTGAGATGATTAGCTGTAATAAGGAGAGGCTATGGATTAAAAGGGTAAAAATAACATCCATTATACTTCTTAGAAGGAATTCTCTGAGGATGTGTGCCTGTGGCTCACTCACACTTGCTTTAGTATATGCTGCACTGAGCTATTCAGAGCTTTGTTGGAAAAAAGCTGCTAAACAAGGTTGTTAAAACCATGAAATTTTGGTGAAACTTTTCTTGTCTTCATGATTCTTTCTATTTAAGGATGAGTTGTTTAATTATCACCTTAACTTTCCAAAGACAACCTCTTATAATATCGTATATTATATATATTGATACTATTATCTAAGTATGTCAACTCTGAGTTGTATCATTCCTGTTACAGAAACTTTATGTGCAAAGGAAAAAAGAAATAAAAATATACTTTACTGAGCTTTCAATTAATATCAGAATTTAATCAGACTGAAGATTACATACAGTTACATTACATTAGACATCCTCTACGCTCCCCAGGGATCTGGTGCCACCTCACTGGCCACCTGGGCTCTGCTACACACTTGCAGGTTTACTACATACAAAGGCACAGATTACTGGTTTGGAGCTCATGCGTGGCTAAAGGTTGGGGTAGGATTCCTGAAAGAACAACCATGTTGGCTTCTTTTCTGGACACTTCTCTCAGTGTCTGCCAAAGGCCGTTGTTGGAAAGGGAAACAATGAATTCAGAATGAATAGTTACATACAGTTTATGTGCGCCTGCCGGAACACAGACACTGAAGGGACAGGGGGCACGGCCACACAGATGGCACCTCTCCTCTGGGACTCTCCCACCTCCTCAGGGGCCCTGACAAAATGAAGGGGCGGGGGGGGAAATCTGCAAGGGGAACCCAACCAGAATGAGGACAGTGGGTCACCTCGCATGGAGGTGTCGCTCAGGGGAAGTCAGCCACACTCTGCGTCAAAATTGCTCAGAAAGGAAAAACCACGCAGGTCATTGTCACAGGAGGCCCCTTCTGAGGCAAAGCTGTTCTTTATTGCTGCACACGGGGTGTCCCATTCAACCAGGGGCACCCTAAATGAAGTTTTACATTATATTCTTAGATTTTGCTCCGGCCTTCAGGGGCAACACGAGTTGACCTATCCCTGCTTAACACACACGTTTTACTATGTTGCAAACAGCTCAAATTCTGGGCCAGAACCACCCCTCTGCTTCATTCTTGATCTAAAGGAGCCCCAACTTGGTGTTGCTACAGTCTCCTTCTGGGAAATCGACCCCCACAACTCCTCCTCACTCCCAGGAAATGTCTCTTTGCAACCAAGGTCCCCTCACAGTGCCAAGCAGCAAAAGAGATCCCGCCACGGAGAGGACCCATCCCACCACCAGGATATTCACCACCAAGCACCCAGGGGTGTCCCAAAGGCTCCAGCAGCACCCCCACAAACCCAGAGGTCAGCCCCAAGGAAACTGATCCCGTCCCACAGCAGGGGATCTCAAGGAGCAAAGCATCCAAGGGCCATGTCCCCCACTGTTCCATTTGACAAGGGATCAGGGGCTTCTGCCCGCTTTGGGAAGGGAGGGCATCCATCCAGACCATGCTCACAATCAGGAAGAGATACAAAGAGGTGAAGGAAATCTGGGCATTTGTGAAGAAAATGAAGAAGAAGGTGACAAGGGCAATGCAAACAAGGAAGAGGAAGAAGAGCATGGTCTTGAGAGGAGGGCCTGTCAGGGTGGACAGGAGGGACTTCCTGCAGCAGTTGCTGGAACCCTTGGAGCACACAAGCTGCTGCCTGGAGAAGAAACACCCTGAAAACCTTCACCAAGGCCCTGACAACCTTCACTTAGGGCCTGACAACCTTCACCAAGGCCTTGACAACCTTCACCGAGGCCCTGAAAACCTTCACCGAGGCCCTGACATAGCTTTGACCTATGGCCTGACAGACAGTCCCTATATTAACAATAGTTCATTTAGATGTAGCTAAGATGTAGCTAGCACGCTTGCCCCGACAAGTATAGAAGCAGTAATTAGGCAATTCCCCAACAATTATGTTGGTAGTAAATATGTAGTTCCCCAAGAATTCTATTAGTGGTTATACGTAGTTAGTGCACAGATCCCCCCAAAATAGATAAGTACGTAATATGTAGTTATTTGTTTATGTGTTTAGAAATAGATGTACTTTTCTTGTATCTGTGTATTCAAAATTGCAGCTTCAGGACATAATACAAGGTTATGCATCGTTTCAAAGGACAGCAGTTAGTTGGAAATGCTCTTTAAGAAATACCACAGCTTCTGTTATGCACAGTAATGTAAATCTTCAACCAGTATACAAAATCAAGAAATGTTTTACTGCTGTTATGCAGATAACTGCAAGGTCTTTGTCTGGGGGGAATACTGAGGAATTCCCTGGGGGTGTCTTTCTTGTAGAGTGAAAAAAGGTTGCTCTCTCGTGAAGTTCATCTTTGTAAAGAAAGAAAGGGTGATAGGAAATGAACAGGTAATCTGATAAATTCCTTCCCATTTCCCTATTAAAAGAGAAGAGGATCCAAGTATTTGTTTATCTTTGGAAACTAGAGTGTGACTGAGCATAGGAGATCAGTAAGGTCTGCTGTTTCTCACTTGGAAGCAACTCTCTTCAAAGAGAGTGTAGGACTTTGAATCCTGAATCTGGTCTTTTCTTGAGAGGTAGAAACTGGTTAGGACCAGTTGCTAACTAAAGGAGAAGATATTGGAATCAGCAAGTATACCTTGTGGAAGGTGAAATGGGCCCTTTCATTATTCATCCCTGCAATGCGCTAGCTTAGTCAGCAAATATACTGAAATTCCTCCTATATTCCTGTATATTCCTGTATATTCTTTTAAATACTCAGAAGCAAAATAACTGAAGTTTTGCCTAGCTGTCTGTAGACTTCTGGTGGTGCAGAATTTAGATGCTTTCATACTTAATAGAAGTATATTTAATCTCTGTTAAGTGACAGGTAAATGTACAATATAGGAAAATAAAAACATTTCTCAAGTTTAAAAATTAATTGTATCAGGTGTAATTAATCTAATGGTAACACCAAAAAAAAATTATTAATTGTCCATATAGTTTTGGTCTCATACCACTTTAAAGGCAATTTCAACTACACTCAGTAAAAAGGCTATAAGAAGCAGAAAGTTTAGTCAGGGTTAATGATATTAGCTCTGTCTTTACAATGTTTGTCCTTAGGAAGGGTATAAAAGCCATTATTGTCTTAAAGTACACTGCTCAGAGTTCAGTAACAACTTGCGTAATTAAGGTTGTGTAAACATAGACTTCTGTCCCAATAACATGGAGTGCTTTTGTATTTTCTTAAGGCCTCAGACCAGTTTTAGTGAGCTTTGTAAGTCATTCCCCCCCATCTTTTCTTTAGATGACTTCAGAAAATTATCTTTGAGAATAGAACAGTTCAGTTGGAAGGGACCTACACCAATCTTCTCGTTCAACTGCAATATATGCTGGTGAAGATTGCCACTATCATTACTATAGATTGCAAATAAAGACTAAGAAAAAAAACATGGATGCATGTCAAACAAAATTTAATTAAACTGTGTAATTACAAGTCCAGATAAAGAGCAACACTATGAAAATTTTGTTGTGAGTACTCTCATAAGATGTTATTATACATACTAAAAATTTGTAAAAGGCTCAGTCTGTTGTTGTTTAGCCATAGTAATGAAGAAGTAGAGTCAAACAGATCAAGTGGAAGGTATCAGTAAATTAGGCTATGAGATAATACAACGAACATGGAGGAAAGAGTAGTCAGCAATGTTGGTGACCAAACTACTGAGGTTCCAAACTCTCGCTGTGTATGAGCTGGTTAGTTCCCAACCCAGTGGGCTAATGGCTATGCTGCTTCAGGAGAATCAGTCTCCATGCAGGCTCTTGAGGGCTGGCTCTAACCACGGTATTTTGTAACATGGACTTCTTGCTCTGTAGCTCTTCCTTTGGTCACATTCCATTCTTTACTTCAAAAACAGGGGGCTGCTGAAATTTATGCTGCAGATACTGTGTGCAAATTATTCTCTCTCTGTGCAGTCTTCCCAATTTCCCAAAGCTCATCTAAGGAGGTTGCAGAGAACAAAGAAGCAAATAGAACACTGTTGACACCCCAGAGCTCAAAGTATGAAATTCATTTAACCTGGCAAAGCACCCTGAAGGTGCTCAGAATTTCCGTATTATTTTCCTAGCTTATTTTTTTATTTATTTAAGGTATCAGTACCATCAGTAAAACTGTATTTGCAATTTAGCCTGCCTACCCCCTACAGAAGACCCACTTGCTCAAATGGAATGTGTCAGGTACAATGTGTGTAAAACACTTTGTGGTGCCAGACTTGAGGCAGTGTAATGCAAAGTATTTCTCTGCTTCAGAAGAGAAATGTTCTCTTGCCTAAAGTGAAAATGAAACGAAACCTCCAAAGGAATTTTCTGGTCCTTGTGTACCTATCAAAGGGTATAACAGTATTGAATTATTTAGGTAACTTTCCCTATTAGACTGTGTTCTTTTATGAATCATTTCAAGTGGCTTGGGCCCTAACCACAAAAAATCTTATCATATTCCAAAGACTTTGAGAATGGCCCAAAGGAAAGATTAGGTGAGTTAAAAATTTATGGCCTAAAAAATTTTGTGAATCTCAAATTGCATTTTAATGAAATGATCTTCTTTGGCTTGAAGATGTGCTGGTTTTGGCTGGGGTAGAGTTAATTTCCTTCACAGTGGCTGGTATGGGCCTATGTTTCGGATTTGTGCTGAACACGGTGTTGATAATACAGAGATGTTTCTGTTATTGCTGAGCAGAGCTTACAGAGAGCCAAGACCTTTTCTGTTTTCCATACTGCCACTCTGGCAAGGAAGTTGGGGGTGCATGGGAAGTTGGGAGAAGACACAGCCAGGACAGCTGACCCCAACAGACCAAAGGGATATTCCAGACCATATGACATCACGCTCAGTAGATGAAGTGGGGGGAACAAGGAGGGCCATTGGGAGTGATGGTGTTTGTCTTCCCAAGTCACTGTTATGTGTGATGGGGCCCTGCTGTCCTGGGGATGGCTGAACACCTGCCTGCCCATGGGAAGCAGTGAATTAATTCCTTGTTTTGCTTTGCTTGCGTGTGTGGCTTTTGATTTTTCTATTAAACTGTCTTTATCTCAACCCACAAGTTTTCCAGCCTTTACCCTTCTGATTCTCTTCCCAGTCCTGCTGGTGGGGCAGTGAGTGAGCGGGAGTGGGGCTTGGTTGCCAGCTGGGCTTAAACCACAACACAAAACATGAAAAAAGAAAAAAAAAAAAGCTACACCCTTCCCTGCCCCCTCTCACTCCACTAACAAAGTTCAGGATGAGATAACTAAAGGGAGTCTAACTTAAGAATTAAATTGGTCCTTTTTTTTTAACCTGTGCCCCAAGGTTTTCTTGAAGGTTCGTTTCTTCTTCCCACTTTACTATTGAAAGTTTTATCTTAAAACCAGATGACACCTTGATCACGTGTAAAGAGCAGATTTCTATTGCATGAAGCTTAATTAATGCAATGATTCACATATGCACGTCAACAAAAGCACAAAAAATAAAAGGCAAATGTATTACTGGCTTCTAATTTGCTAACTGTGAATATCGTCAACCACGGTGTTAGTTAAGAAAGGTTTTAAACAAGCAAAGCATTATGCTGATTGGATAACTAAATTTGGCTCTTACTAAAATAAGACTGTCTGATCAGGGGGTTCAGCTCTGTCCAGCAGAAAAACCTTTTTACGTTAACTTAGTGAGATTAACAGAGGTAGGAAGTAATAAGGGAATATCATATATTTTTAAATATCATATATTTAAAAAGTGATGTATTGTAACATTCAAATGGAATTGAACACATATAAATGTTCTGAGGCTTCTAAAACCTTCTTTAGAAGAAGAGTGGTTCACAAAGTGTGGTAAACTGAGAAACTAGTTACATCTGAAGAATAAATGAATGTTGATAAAAATCTCAAAGCTGTATGAAATGTTGATAGATTCTCTGAACTATCTCGTTCTTTGGACCACTGTTCCTAATAGCTGGACATTCCTTATAGAAGTTTGTATTGCCTCCTCTTAAAAATAATCCTCTGATGAGGGTTGCACAGATGGCCTGCTACAGTGGTTCTGTAAAATTTTAATATCCACTTTAAATCTGTCATGCTGCAAGTTATTACTACCTTGAGCACTAAAAGCATTCTCTTTGCACAAGATTTTGCGTATTTTGAAGTGTCTTCTTTGCCAAGGCTGAAAGACTACTTTTCCCACCTTTTTCCTAAATTCCAGCTAGGTTTTTGAGCACTCACTGGTCTCCTCTAGACTTTATCCATGTGATTTTCCTCTTTCCAAAGTATGGACCTGGGTTTTGGAGTGTGGCAGCTGTGGCCTTACAATCCTGAGTAGTGAAAGGGATTACCTCCTGTATGCCTTACATGCCATGATGGCACTTGCCTTTATCTGAAATAGAATGACATTCTTGATTTATCATTTTTTAATCTACAGTAATCCTCAGGGTACTGCTACATGGCCAGTTATTCTTCATCCTTCTTTGGCTTCTTGATCCATTCTGGTTTTGACCTATCCTAGATCACAGATTAGCTGCATAAAATGTAACATACTGTATTACATTCTGTCTTGGGTTGCTTGGGGTTTTATTGTTTGGGATTTTTTTTTGCAATCCAGTCGAATGAATCATTGTAAGGGTAAAATAAGTAAAGAACTGTAGCAGATTGTCTTTGAATGTGAGGAGTCATTTTATTTAATTTTTCCTGGATCAATTCCAGCAAAGAAATGGATCCTGCACTAGTATAGGAAGAGAAGCATTAGAGAAATGAGTTTGAATCTCTTCCAGTCCTGTGTTTTTGTAATCATATACTGATTCTTTTTAATAGTTTCCTTTGCAGTTTACAAAGTCAGCAGGAGACTGACTGAAGGCAATCCTCAGTAGTGAGCTGTGTGAAATGTTGTATTTTCTTTAAGATGTGTTGATAAATTCTATTTCCATTCAGAAAACTAGGTAATCTCCTTCAATAAAAAGTACATCTGAATTCTGAATTCAATACAGAATATAATGGTATCTTCTGATTAATATATTGGGGAAACCAGGGAAATGCAAACAGGGAACAGCAGAGTCTGTCACATGTTGAAAATGTGTGAGTGTTCCTTCCTATGGAAGCCAGAATTATATGATTTATTTGTTCTTCAGGAGCAGTATTTCTAGGAAGTGTATGTCAGAGGTGTATCTCTTGCTGTACCTGTGACTGATGCAAGTGCATTATAACTGCATTTATCAGTGGAAAGGAATGAATGGCCCATGTTAAAAGCCAGATAGCTGATAGTACCTTGATGAGGTTTTGTGAGCATTTGTTTAAATGTGCATGGACCTAAGACAGAAGAAATTAGGAATATAAAGGTAAGAGGACTGATATTAGGAGAGACCACAATCGTGCTTTTAAACCTCCTCCTGACCTTTTAGGTTATATATGCTGTAGTTTTGCTTTTACTTGCATCCTAAATTCTTTTGTCTTTGGAGTTTTTGTCTTATTAATTTTTTGTGAAGGAATCACTGTTCTATATAGCTGTTTGTTTTGGGGGGTTTTGGTGGCTTTTTTTTTGGAGGGAGGAAGAGGTACAAAAAGTCATTACTTTAGCCTCGTTATAGATTAGAAATTTAGGAGAATTTTTCCTTCCCCTGCCCCCCCCCACTGTAGGAAAGTTTGAATGGAAAGGGGGAAGGGAGTTAATTAGCCTTACAGAAGAACTAGCTAGCCAGGCCGCATTCCTCGAGGATGGCCCATCAGGGGCTGGGGGGAGAGGGGAGGAGTTTTGGGAGGGGGTGGCTGGCTCTGTTGGGGGGGAGGGGAGAGAGAAGCAGGGTTCTTTTTCCAGGACAGAGACAGGGTCTGTGTTCGGTGCATTTGGAGAGCAGGCCTGGAAGCCTGTCTTTCTGGCTTCCAGTCCTGGTCAGCCCTGACTGCTGGCTTCAACTTGCCTGCGGGCTGTCTTTTGTCTCCAGCTCGGGCCTGCTGCGTTTTCATCGGAGAGTCCCTGTGCTCGCTGGGAGAAGAGGAGGAGCTTTTGGGGCACCATCAACTGAGAACCACAGTGAGTCCTGTTTGGGGTGAACTGCTTTCCTTTCCCCCTTTCTTCCACTGGGGGAAGGGTCCCCCATCTTCTTTTCGGCTCCTCCCGCGACCCGAGACCACCCCCCAGACCCTTCTCCCCGTGTGGGGACCTCCAGCGATCCAACAGCGCCCCCTGCCGGCCAACTCACAGAACTGCAGGCCCTGCACCTCCAGCGATCCAACAGCGCCCCCTGCCGACCGTGATCAGAACTGCGCTAAAGGACAGAGAAGTGTTCAGACTTTTTCTTTTGTTTGAAGGGAACTTCTGGGTGCAGGACTATTGTTTAGCTGTTTTTATGTTCTGTTACTGTTCTTGCCAATATACATATATCTTTTAATAAAGGGTTGCTATTTT
>NW_016690291.1:2869013-3097854 GCF_001604755.1 Lepidothrix coronata
CCCCCATCTTCTTTTCGGCTCCTCCCGCGACCCGAGACCACCCCCCAGACCCCTCTCCCGTGTGGGGACCTCCAGCGATCCAACAGCGCCCCCTGCCGGCCAACACCAGAACTGCAGGTCCTGCACCTCCAGCGATCCAACAGCGCCCCCTGCCGACCGTGATCAGAACTGCGCTAAAGGACAGGGAAGTGTTCAGACTTTTTCTTTTGTTTGAAGGGAACTTCTGGGTACAGGACTATTGTTTAGCTGTTTTTATGTTCTGTTACTGTTCTTGCCAATATACATATATCTTTTAATAAAGGGTTGCTATTTTTTTCTTTTCTTCCGCTCTTCCTCGATTAAAGCCCCTTAATTTTTGAATTTACAACTGCTGAGAGAGAGGAGTTTGGTCTGTCTCGTAACTCATCCTCTTTAACAAACATTCCAGTCTCTTCAAATTGAAACAGAAAGTCTACCCAGCTTCCTGTCAGCTTTTCCTGTGGGCTTCTCTTGCTGGATTTCTCATCCCACCAAATAGTGCTTGAACTTATTTTGATCAAGAAGTACCATTTCTGGTGAAATAAATTTTAAAAATATTCATAACTCTTTTACAGGGTTCTCACCTTAGCATTCTCCCCCTCCCCCCAAATGTTAGTTTTCTACGTGTTTTGATTTGAAATGAACAACAAAATGTTGTGCAAGAAAGTTCTTTGAAGAGGGGAAAATATTGCAAGACTTTGGGAAAGAGATAAATACTGCCATACATCTGCAAAACATTCTGGAACCTGAGAGGCGGCATATTCAGGATGGCAGTGCACCCCTGCTGTGCTCATTGCAGTGTGCATACAGGGAGTCAGTCTGACACGTGACTGGCTAAGAATCTAGATGAATGCTACATGTCCTTCTCAAGATGTTGAAGTTTTTCCAGTATTGTGTTTATCTGGCTTAAGTTAGGGCTGCGTAAAGAAAACAAGGATTCAGCAATAATTTCAGACAAAGAGTCTTGTAAATAAACATTGTGAACAAATATAGGTCTGGCAGATTTTAGCCTGCTGGCTCAAACAACAACAGCTTAACAGGTGGGAGTTGGAAAAAATCGAGTAATTTTACAAATAGCCATTTTTAGCTGGTTAAAAGGTAGCAATTATATAAAAGAATTATGACCTGTGGCTCCACAGGGGACCCACACTGGAGCAGCCTGTTCCCAAAGAATTGTCCCCATGGGAGGGACCCATGCTGGAGCAGTTTGTGAAGAACTACAGCCCATGCAAGGACTCAGAGAACTGCGTGGAGGAATGTGTCCTGTGGGAGGGAGCCCAAGCTGGAGCAGGGGAAGAGTGTGAGGAGTCCTACTCCTGAGGAGGAAGGAGCAGCAGAGACAATGTATGATAAACTGACTACAGTCATCAAATAATGGTTTAGACTTGTGTTGTTTAAAGTGAACTGAGAAAGAAAGGAAAACGTAACTCAGATTCTCTTTCAAGAGACACTTTTGCAGCCATACCTATTTGTGTTCAAAGAGGTCTAAAACTTCATATAAATAAAATTTTTCAGATTTATGGGTGCTTCATTATATACCAAGATAAAACAGCTGTCATGTTCATAACCTATTACCTCAAGGCAATAACTTGTACCTTTACCTTACATTTTCCTTAATCTGAACCAAATGCAATATCCCTATTTCAACCAATGTTATCTGATATTCTATATAGCTACAGTAGAAAAATAATGCCTATGTTGATATCAGCTTTTCCTACATGATTTTCTTCATGCCAAGTGTAAGCATTTGGAACAAAAAGTGCACTCCATGTGATCGCACAAGTTGCAATAGGTTGACAATTGAAAATGTACAAGAAAGGATTCTGGTTTCTTAGGTAACAGCAAAATGGTTTGGAAATATTTATGAAATTTGATTCATGTACATACCTCTACACGAGGGAGCAGGAAAAAGTAGTTTACTTGTATAGGATTTTTAGAAATTATTAAATGGTGGTTATATTGCTGGCATATAGAGTTCTGCTGACTAAAACATACAAAAAGAGTGCCTGTGAAGTGCACAAGATGACCTCAGTTCTAAAAAATGACAGTGTGTTGAACTGTATGAACAGAAACAGGCATTTTTTCTAAACGATTTCCTCTGTGTGAGAAAGTTCGTAGTGTTTGTCTTCACCTCTTTCCTTAGGATTGTCTGCTTGACTTATTAGATGATGTCCTCTTCTCTTTTGAAGACCAGTTTGGGCACTTACAACTTCTCACAGTTAGGGAACTCAAGTAAACAACTGAGAACATTGCCTGTTTGTGCCTGACAAGACACAGAAAAGTCAATTACCATGCAACTAGTTTTGAGATTCCACAATTGTTACATCTTTTGGTTTCCTCAGGCATGCCCTATTTTCCTTTCTGGAAACTTTTCTAGGAGAAATTTGAGGATTTTTCTCACTGGTCAAGGACTTTACAGATGCTGTCAGACCAGTAACTCTATGTTGGCTTCAAAAAATTGGGAAATCCTGAGTATGTGGAACTCGTACTGCTGGCCTAAGCAGATGCACAGCTCTGCAGGTGGGGCACGTTTGTACTGTGTTGTACAAAGACTGCTGACCATGTGCAGAGCAGTTGAAAAATGAGGGACAGCAATTCCACCGCTTCTGGCAAATAGGAGTCATACAGTGCACTTGTGCAGGTTTTTTCTCTTTCAGAAATACAGGACAGGGATGGAAATACAGGATAGGAAGATAACAGTTGCACAACACTTACAGAAATACATTTGGACTAAATCTAGAAAGAGCGTTTATTTTGTAGTTGAAGGTGTGAAATTGATCGGTCTAAATTTGAGCGAAAATTGTGAGACTTTTGTGAGGTTTAAGCTCCCACTAGTAAATTAGCATTTCACACTCTCTGCTCTCTGCAATTCCATCAAAAGGCAAATTTAAACAATTTCAGTTTCTCAGGAACCAATTGGAATGTGTTACCTGTATTTATATTGAAAGAGCTGTTAAGACCCCGACATATAGCATAGCATGTGGCTATTGCCCTGCATGCTGCTGTCTGTTCCTAGTTACAAATGACTTTTGGAAAATGTTTGTACCTTGAGAGCTCAGGAAAATAATTTTCTATCACCGTATTATAAAACCCAATTTTTTCCTTCTACTTAGTACATAACATACATTTTTACCATCTAAAATAATAGCAAATGCTTTAAAGAATGAAGACTATTATTGCCACCTGGTGGGAGCCTTGTGTGTACCATGCACTAATTGCAGAGCAGATTGTGGTGATATTGAAATAGTTCAAGCTGACCAGCACCATCCTGTGAGAATACAGTCTAACTACATCTGGCATCACGAGAACAAATAGATGATTGCGTTTGCTAAGACAAAACAGCATTATTAAAGAGCTGCAACTTGTCCTTGAACTCGTTTTAATGTCAGGTAGAGGCACTGTTAAAGTTAGTAAGTTCCAGTGCTTTTGATGTTAATCAACAGGATTGGAGTACTGACATGCATACATAAAATCTGAACAAGCATGCATATATATATATTATATATATATATGTATATACAAAATATGTAGTAGAAAAATTGTATGTAAAAGGTCTTGGGAAGACAAGAGTCTAATGAACAGAGGTTTAAATTTGCATTTTAAATTGACTGAACCCTTTCTCTTTATTTTTTTATGTAATTGACAATGAATAATGTGAAATTTGCAGATAACAATTCTGAAATTCTCCATTTAATAATCCTTTAACATTTTCCTTTCTTTTCAAATTTCTGTCAATGTGCTTGCATGAAAAGCTTTGAAATAAATCGTCAGAAGAAACTCACAGCCAATATCATCCCATTTATATATAAGTCCTTTCTCAGGACAGACTCAGCTGGATTTTGGGGGGAAATGTCATGTTTTCAGTGTTCTGAAGATTTAATGGGCAATTTGCCATTTCATCACAGTTTTGATTTTATCCCATCAAATATAATGTATTTGAGTTCCAGTGATGTTTCACATTGGCAATAACTGATAGGTGATATAAAGACTTTTTTTGTGTGTAAATGTGTCTTGTTATATATAGTTCAACCTTTTTCTATATTTAATTGTGTCCCCTGTGCTAGTCTCTGCTGGTTCCCTCTTCTTTTAACAGGTGGAAATAAAACTATCAGTGTGATCAATCAGAAGCACTTGTTCTTTTCATCATGCTGTAGTCATTGATTTGGGGAGAAAAAAAGTTTTGGAAAAAAGTCCTGAGCCTTTACTTCTTGTGTCCAGTGTGTGTTGGATGGCGAAAAGGAGAAAGGCACTGCCTGGAGTGGGAGTGATGTGGGAAGGAGAGGGTACAGTCCTGCTCTGCGCTGCAGCAGTGGGGTGATGCAGAGGTGGGCTCATGAGTGAGGGGAGCCCAGGAACCAGTGCCAGAGGGGCACTGGAAAGGACAGGAGGCTGTTGTGCCATGTCCCTGCTGTTAAGCTGTAGACAAAGCTCCCATTGCCTGTTGTGTGCAGAGGTGTTCAGATGTGAAGCAGTGTGCCCATCCCTCTAAACTGTCGAGATCCTTCTGAAGGGCTGCACAGCACTCTGGGGTATCAGCCACTCCTCCCAGGTTTGTGTCCTCAGCAAACTTGCTGAGGCATCTGCCCCTTAATCCAAGTCGCTGATGAATAAGTTAAAAAATACTAGACCCCGTATGGACCCTTGGGGGACACCACTAGTGACAGGTCTCCAACTAGACTATGTCCCACTGATCACAACATTTTGACACCTGCTATTCAGGAATTTACCTGTCCATAAGCAATTTATAGAGCATGTCCACTAGAATCATTTGCATATGTAAATGCACTACATCAGAGGTCTACTTGAAATCTTATCAATTTGATTGATGTCAGAACAAGTGTTTTAGGATGGAGTTGAACAGCTGTGGAGAGAGCAATGAGGTCACCCCTCAGCCTTCTTTGCTTTAAATGACGCAGACCCAGTGCCCTCAGCTGCTCCTCACAGCACGTGCCTTCCAGCCCTCTCACGGACTTTGTTGCCTTCCTCTGGCTGCATTCGGGGACCTTCCCTTCCTTCTTCGCTTGTGGACCTGAACAGCTCCCTTGTGAGCAAATGCAGTTTTCTGAATTGTGTTGGTGTTAATTAAGCTCATTAAATGCATGTGTTTTCTACAGATCCTTGCTTACAACAGACTTCCTGCATCTTCCTGTTGCATTGTTCTTTCACTCTACTCCCTCTGCCGTAGCTCTGGCTGTCTGGGAAGCAGTTTTACTTTCTGGAAAGAAAAAGGCACCCTGTTTTGCCATATTTCAAAATGAGTCGGACCAGTGCTCTTGAATATCAATGACCTAGAGAGTGGGATCGAATGCACCCTCAGCAAGTTTGCAGATGACACCAACCTGAGCGGGGCTGTTGACACAACGGAAGGAGGGGTTGCCATCCAGAGGGACCTGGACAACCTCAAAAAGTGGGACCATGGGAATCTCATGAGTTTCAACAATCCAAGTGCAAGATGCTAAGCCAGGGTCAGGGCAATCCCAGGCAGAGTCCAGACTGGGAGAAGAATTCATTGAGGAAAGCCCTTCAGATAAGGACTTGGAGATTCTGGTGGAACAAAATCTGGACATGCCCCAGCAGTATGCGCTTGCATCCCAGAAGGCCAACTGCATCCTGGGCTGCATCAAAAGAGGCACAGCCAGCAGGCCAGGGAATTCTTCCCTCTTCTACTCTGCCCTCGTGATACTCTACCTGGAGCACTGTGTCCAGCTCTGAGGTCCCAGCACAAGAAAAATGTGGACCCGTTAGAGCAAGACCAGTGAAGGCCACAAAGAGGGCTGGAGCACCTCCTCCATGCAGACAGACTGAGAATTGGGGTTGCTCAGTCTGAAGAAGGCTCTGTGTACACCTTACAGCAACTTTCCAATATCAAGATTATGAAAAACATGGAGAGAAAGTTTCTATGCGAACCAGTAGTGATAGGACAAGGGGAATGGTTTTAAACTACAGAGAGGACATTTAGGTTACATGCGAGGAAGAAGTTCTTTACTCAGAGGTTGGCAAGGCACTGAACAGGTTGCCCAGAGAAGTTGTGGATGTCCCATCTCTGGAAGTGTTCCAAGGCCAGGCTGGATGGGTCCCTGAGCAACCTACTGTAGTGGGCGGCACCCCTGCCCATGGCAGGGGTGTTGAAACTAGATGATCTTTAAGGTCCCTTCCAAGCCAGGGCATTCTATGATTCTAAGACTCTATGAGTTTGCAAAGAGAATTCACCTTACCTGGACATGGAATGCTATGAAACGGTTACCATGACAAGTCCTGCTTCTTGATTAAAACCCTGAAAGCCACAATATGACAGAATTTGATCTGACATGACTAATAGCATATATTTCTTGTCAGAAATTAAATTTTCAATGTGACAGTTTCATAGATTTTTAAAACCTTAATTAAATTTTGCACAATCTCTATTACAGAATTCTTTTACATTAAACATGCCTGAAACTGAGATACAGCAAGGCAGTTTTTCAGGCAGAAATTTATATGTAATGTTTTTTGATTGGAGAACAACATGTCTATGTTTGCTGCTGTGTAGCAGATGGAATCTTGGAAAGGACAGAAGGTAGTTTATAGGAAAAAAAATTGTAGTGTTTTTTGCA
Organism: Lepidothrix coronata; assembly: GCF_001604755.1. Lineage (NCBI taxonomy): Eukaryota > Metazoa > Chordata > Aves > Passeriformes > Pipridae > Lepidothrix > Lepidothrix coronata. The sequence continues at coordinate 2,875,625 of NW_016690291.1, forward strand.
AATTATTGACACCTTGTATTTCAAGCCATGTGAACTTTTCTGAAAAAGGAATGGTCATTTTTATTTGTCCAAACTGAACCTGAAATGTGAGAAGGTGCTTATAGCTTTAATTCTTAGTAGTCAGAGATTGAATTAGCTAATTCCAGAGCTAAATTCTCTTTAACTACCAAATTGCAATTTAACACTGCCAACCGTCAGGAATATTTCTTGCTAACTTACTTTCTATATTGATCTGCTTCACTTTCTTCTGCAATTTTGGAGAAACCTTTGCTTTAGAGCCTTTTCTTCCCCCCCCCCCCAGTTCATTCAAATTGCTCTGCAGAAGAGAGAAGGGAAACAGTCACTCCAGTATACTTGGTTGAAGAAAATGTATGTAATATAATGAAGTTAATTCATAACTATACTGAGGGCAGTGTTTGGAGAATCTGTACGTTTTACAGCAGTTCTTGTAGAAATTCTTGCATCACTGCCTTCTGATTTGTATCTCTCACACAAAGTCGAGTGCAAGGCTTCAGAAAGTAAAAGCAATCTCTTGCGCTTGGCAGCCTGAAAATTACCTGAACTATGCATGGAGGTTTTGGTAAAGAAAAATCTGACCAAAATTACACAGAAAGGAAAGATCTCCAAATTCTTTATTTGCTATGGCTGAGGGAATGTTTTTAGCTTCATGGTTTCCTGTTCACTTTTTGCATGCTTTAAGCAGTGTGTCATGCAGTCAAACAGATGGCACACATATGTGTCCCCTTACCCAGGTATTAGTATGAACACACACCAAGTTCTTCATGCACTGCCTTGAATTGCACTGAGTTGTCTCATCCATTCACACTAGAGGTCACTGTGAGCAAAAGATGAAGCTCCACTTGCAAAGGCAAGAACACACATAGATCAATTTACAGATGGAATTTGTGGCATACTTTTTAATTTGAAAGGCTGATGCAAATCCATCTGTGTTAAATCTGTTGCTTGAGGGAGACCACGGTACTTCTTAATGCACCTTCATTTACTGACAAACTATTTACAAACTGTAGAGTAAGAAGTTATTCCTATCAAGAAATCCTAAGTGCTTAAATATGTCCAGTTTAATTTTACATCTCTGGCAACAAACTGATTCAAGAGAAGAGTTCCAGATTTGTTGATACTTGTTGCTGGGTTTCTGTGTATAAACATTAAGGTACTATTCCTTCCCTCTAGGGAAACTGCCCCATTTTCTCTTGACTGTAGCAGAACGGTACAAGTACAATTTGATTCAGGTGCTGCTTCCAGAGTTAAGAGAGCCAAGTCCCGTTGTATTGTAGATTAGCAATGAAATCACTAGCTGTCTCAGAGTGAAGTTGTGAATAGAACAAATCTAGAGCATCTAAGAAAGTGGAAGAGGAGTTTCTTGTTCCAGGGAATGCATCTCGCCCAGGGCTTACCTCCCAATAGCTGCTGTGTCAGACCTTCACAGCCTTACTTATCACCTGTGTGAATATGGCTGTATCTGTGACCATTTTTAGAAAATTTCTCCTCTTTCACAGTGTATGTCCATGATTAAAAACATGGCTGAGCAATAAGGGCAAAACTGAAGATCTGATGCTATGTAAGTCACCTATAGCTTCCTATAGCATAGGTATTCACGAAAAGGAAAATGTTGACCCTGTTCTCACAGCTGAGAAAGCTGATGGGAGAATGATAATGATGCTTTTTATATAAAGCAGTGATGATGAACAATACTTTTGTGCTGTCACCCAAAAAGTATTTGGCACAGGGACAGTGGAACAAAGAGAGGTTAAAAGAGCAGGACAGGGAATGATGGTCACATTACCCTACACATCTTAGCACATGAAAACAGGTACTTATGCAAAGGCTGCTCCAACCCTAAGGTGACAGAGGTGTATTTAATACGCAGATGTGGGAAGAAGAGTCTTCATCACCATCTTCACAAAACTCAATTCCTATTTTTACCTGCTTTTTGTGCCCACTTTCTTGTGTTTTTCTTTCCATTTCCTCCCATGCTCATCTTTTATTAATTCTTTCTACCACATGTTCATCCCAAATGACACTAACATCTTAGTTGCTCACATCATACTGTTGATTCTCCAGATTCTACGTCCCTTGTTTCAGCATGCTTTTGTATTGTGCTCTTTCTGACAGAAAATACCTCCCACTTTTGATTACACATTGCCTTAAAAAATATAAAATAAAATAAAAAAAAATTCTGTTTTCAGGTTGGCCCTTAGTCTAATGAAACAATAGTACCCAGCTGCTCATGAAGGATGTTGAAGCTTTTATTGCACTAATATTATGGTGATGTAATGCTTCCATCAATTAAATTATACTGTTAAAAATGGGTGTAACAGAGTAAACAACAAAACCTATTATTTTAAAATAACAGCTCTTGTCCTAATTAGTAAGGTGTGGCAAAAAAAAAGACATGATCTTTGAGACAGCTTTTAGTACAGGTTACTTAGCATCACTCAGATATTTTCATTTTCATAATGTACTTCCTTTCATAACTACTGAGGATGCACATGGCATTTCTCTGTGAATTTTTCAGCTCTTCTTTCTCCTACAAGAGCACTGCTGACAAGATTTCTGCTGGGATTAATGTATTCCAAAAATGTCCAGAGTAACCAAATCTGTTTCTGAATGTACTAAAGAAATGGACTCCTATTCAGAGGTGGTATGACAAACATAAGGAGCTGAAGGCTATTCATTGGAATGAATCATGCTTCATGCAGGTCTGTTTTCTTGGATGATCACTGCTTTCTCTCTTCATTTAGGAACAGTTTGATTAAATAGTTTTTCCTCTGGACTGACAAGAAACTACTTGTATGCCAGCAACGCTATAAGTGTGATTGAATTTCAGTAATGATAGGTAAATCAGTGTGAATTGATTGATTTGATAACAAAATCTTGTATTTAAATAAATATTGCTTAGCATGATCCTTTGCTGTTACAAATGAAAAGACACTTTTCTTAAACATTTCAATACTAAACACATGCCTAGATGCTGAAATACAAACTTCATAACAGAATGTGAAAATGTCAGTTTATATTACATGCTGTTTAACAGAGGCAACATATGAGTTGATCGGATCATTAGATACCCCAAGGATATTTCTAGAACTAATTGATGATTATACAGAAAAGCAGTTAATTTCAGCCTATATCTCAGTACTGCATCTCAGATGTTCACACAGTCATTTCTACTGCATTTCATCATCTCCTGAGTAAACAATGTTTACAGAAATCAGCTAAAATCAAACATCACTCTGAAAACTTTAAAAATATTTGTGAAAGTTTTATTGATTTTTGTAATATAGAAAGAAACTGGCTAACTCCAACCTTTTTTATTTTGTTCTTGTTGCATTAGTCTTTTTTTTAATTTGGGCTGACAGGAACCTCACGCAGTTAAGCAAGTGTCCAGTTCTGGACTCCCCAGTATAAGAGACATGGAGATACTGAGTAAGTCCAACAGAGGACCTCTAAGATGACAAAGGAGCTGGAGCATCTCTCCTACAGCTGGAATATCTCTCCTATGAGGAAAGGCTGAAAGAGCTGGGACTGTTCAGCCTGGAGAGGAGAAGGCACAGGGCTATCTATCAATGTACTTACATACCCAAAGGGAGAATGGATGGAACCAGGATCTTTCTAGTGGTGCCCAGTGACAGGACCAGAGGCAATGGGCACAAACTGGAACACAGAGGGTTCCCTCTCCACATTAGGAAGTACACTTTTTTCTGGGAGGGTGACTGAGCACTGGCACTGGGGAGGTGATGGAGTCTCCATCCTTAGAGGTACTCTAAGAGCCATGTGGACACAGTCCTAGGCAACCAGGTGGTCCTGCATGAGCAGGGAGGAACAGAAGCTGACCTCAGGAAGTCCCTTCCAACCTCAACCATTCTACTAATACTATGAGTCATATCTGAAATTTAAAAAGGTGCTGTGCCAAGTTACTACAGTACTTTTATGTTTCTTCTCTGTAGTTGCAACAATTTGCAACTGTGATAATACCAAATGGGAACTCATTACTTGTGATAAAGTAAAGCCAAAGTGAAACCAGTGGAGTTGATAATGGCAGCTGTCATCATGTCTGAGTTCTGTTTACTCTCACTAACATTATCTGTATTTATATAACATGTAAATGAGTATATAAGGTGTATGTGACAATTCATTTACTGGAAAGGTTTAAACTGGCCTTAAGTAAGGACCTGATCAAATTCAGCAATGGCACTAATTTCCATCTTCAGTGTAGGATCACACAGAATGTATTTTACACCAAGCCTCATCATTAAGCAGGTTAGTAGTCAGTGTGGCAGTTTCATCCTTGAACTGAGCTCCTCTGGAATGACTTATGCCATGTGTGACTGTGCCTTCAGTTGGAAAGTTGCAGGCACAAGCAGTAGAGGAGGCTTTATTTTACACTCCCTTGTTACTTACTTTTCCAGCTACCACCCTCATTTCCACCTGTTCCCAAAGCATGTTACATCTGTTAAGCATACCCACTAAATATCAAATCAATTGTATAAAATAGTATCTTGACGGAAATGTGAATAAAAGGGGGAGCAGATTGCACCAGCAGTTTGTCATATCAGAGTTGTCATACCGTCAGCCCAAAGTAACAACAGATAACACAAGGCAGGCATTGCATGTTCCTAATGAAACCATATTACATTCAGACTGCAAATGATCTTCTTAAAAGTAAATGCAGGGAGGTTTTTGCAAATTTTAATTTGAAGTAAACACGAGCTTGATGTTTGTTTAAACTTACTTTAGGTAAAAAAAAGAATTTTCTTATGACTTCCAAGACAAGGAAATAATGAGGACACGGGGGGGCACATTTTTATTTGGGGATTAAAAACAACTCCAACATGCAGCGACACCAAGAAGTAGGATCTGACATTTAAAAAAATGAAACACATCAGAGCTCTCCATGATCTGCTGCAAACTTGGAACTTGTGAAAACCAACTGAGTAACTCCTATTTTGAATTTATAGGTTGATTGTGTTTTGGTTTTTGGGGTTTTTTTTTTAATTAGAAGGTATTCAAAGTACCATGTAGAGACCTTGAGCTGGAAAATAAAAAGTAATGTATTATTTCCAAAAAGTAGTAAGATTACTATCAATACAACAGCAACACTTACAGGTAAGCTCAGAGCTTGCTTCCAGCCAAGGAGCTTTCCATGTATGTGGCAGAAGTGCTGGTGTATAGAGTAGTAACTTAGAGGAATTAGTTACTCGGTTACCGCCCTTTCCCTCCTTCCCTTCGCTCCTGTTGCTCTCCACTGAGGAACACTGCCTTAGGGGGAAGCTCCGGTTCATCCCACCGGGCTGCATGGCAGCAGCCCCCGCCGCTCCCTGTTCGCCCACACCGGCCCCTTCAGCAGCGCCGGCCCTTCCCGAGCAGGGCTGTGCCCGCACCCCGGACCGCTCCAGCTGCCGCCGCCTCCCCGCGCGCTCAGCACCGGCCCCGCTTCCAGCGCTGCCATTTTGCAGCTGCCCCAGCCCGTCCCGGCCGCCTCCGTGACACCCCCTCGTTCCCAAGGGCCGGGCGGAGGGGAGTCCCTTTGCGGGTGCCGCTGCGCGGGGAGAGCCCGCACAAGCCGCACCGCCCTCACCAGCCCGCTGCCCGCCCCTGCGCCGCGGCCTCCGCCTCTTCCTCCTCCCACCAGCCCCGCCCGGCCCCGGCGGGCCCTCCCCGGAGCCCTCCCCGAGCTCAGCGGGCGGTGAGTGGCAGCCACGCCGCCCCCTCACACGGCGCGGCGGGGAGGGGAGGAGAGGGGGCCGCGGCCGATGGGCGGGCCGGGGCCGCGGCCGATGGGCGGGCCGGGGCCGCGGCCGATGGGCGGGCCGGGGCCGCCCCCGAGGGCTGAGGGCTCCTGGCGGCGCCCCACTCTTGCCCGGCCGCCTCCGGAGGCGCAGGGGAGCATCGGGGAGCATCGGGGGAGTCCGCGCTGCTGACTTTGCCCTGCCGGGCTCGGTGAGCGTCTGGGGCGGGACGCCGCGCAGGACGGCCCAAGCTGCCGGGCCCCTTCCCGGCCTTCCGGGGCGGCATCGCCGCCCGGGCACTCCCGGACCTGGCGGGGAACGAGGCCGAGCGAACTCCGGCCCGTCCCCGGGGGGTGCGGAGTCACTGCCGGCAGCGCAGCGCGGGCGGTCCCGGGCGGCTCCCGGCTCCCCCTGCAGCGCCCGCGGGCTTGTGAACAAACCCGGGCTCCCTAAAGCCTTGCCCTGTCTCCCATTCCCAGACTTTCAGAGGAAATCCTCAAATCAGATCTTAAGGGCTGTTTTCTGCTGGCGCGGGAGGGAAAGTTGGTGGTGCCCTTCGTAGGATAGGCGCGGCGTGGCTGTTGGGACGGGAGTGTTTTTGCGGGCTGGCTGATGCCGAGGGGAGCTCCTGCTCCCCGCCCTGTGCCGGAGAAGTGCCGGTGCCGCCCGGTGCCTGTTCGGGAAGGGGCTGGAGCCGGACCCGCCCGTGCCGCGCATCCCCCGCGCTGCGGCCGCGGCCTGGCTGCCCTGGCTGTCCCTCTGACAAAGCGCTAAGGTCAAGTTTAAAACTGGAGGCAAAGTAACTTTTGTGATTGTATAAGGGTTAAAAATACCCATGCTGGTTTACTGGGAAGGTATTTTAATCTCTGTGTTTTCCGAGGACTGTTTGAAGGTTGAACTGAACTGTCTTGGTTTATTTATAACTTGATGTAGAAACATAATACAGGAATGCATTTACTTGTATCAGTGAAATATATTCTGGTTTAGGGAAGCTTAATTTTGGCAACTAAGTTGTCAAATTACAAAGAATATGTTTTGGAATTGTAATATTGCTGGTACTTTTAGCATCCTGTCGTGATTTTACTGTTCTTTAAGTGGAAAAAGTTGTTGGCTGAGTTATGTAGTATCTTTGGTTTTGGCTATACTACTTTCATCTTTACAGGGACATCTTCAGGTCAGCACTGTGAATTAATTCTGTATTTATCCGGACTTAAAAACTATAGTTTGTGGACACATACCTTCTGCAATGCTCCTTGAAAGTTGCTTGACTTCAGGGAAGTTGCTCTTAAGCAGCAAGTGTTACTCTATGTTACACTGTAGTAGTATGTGCATATCTTGCCACTTCTGTCTTGTAAAAGCTAAACTTTCAGTGAGTACTTTTATTAAAGTTTACTTATTTAAGGAACTTTTTACTAATGAACTGAGATCCCCTCATTCTTTAGGAGAGGGCTTACAGTTAAAAGGCCTTCTCTTGTATGGAGCCATAAGGCCTTTCCCTCCCTGCCTTAGTGTGGCATGTAAATACAGTTTTTTAAAAAATGGATATAGTAAATAAAGTAATCTTATTTTGGTAAGCTTATTTTGGTCCATGTGTATTTCAATTGGAAATGTCTCTAAAGAGCAGCCTTGGTGGTGTCCGCCTTCTCATTTTCCATGCAGAGTTCTACATCTCCTCTTCCTTTGCTTTCTAATATTTGTTGTCTTTCTCTGTCACCTGCTTAGGTGATGGCAGTTAACCAGGCCTTTGATCTAAAGTGAATTTTTCTATTATTATAGATGTGTCCATAAAAAGTTAGGGGTTAGTCTTTATTTCTTGCATGTGTAGATTCAAAGAAGTTATTTATATACAGCATTTACAGGATTGATTAATTAATTTTAGTGTTTATTTACATTTGAAAATCAGTTCTTATTTAGTTAGGAAAAAAGGGAGTCCCTATTCTAGCACAATGCTGTATATATGGTCAGTCTTACTCAACAATAGCTGCCCAAGCTTGGAATTACTCAGGAATGTATAAATAAATCCTGAAGTTGCTATCTCCCTTCTTGTCCTTTTTTAGGCTTCTTGTTCAACTAATTATACAAATACGTTCAGATTTTAAGTTTTTACTTTGGTTTTACATTGTGACCCTACTGTCTGATAATTAGTCATTATTCTCTTCTTTGGCAGCTAAAATGAATTCAACTCCTGATCCTGCTTCAAGTCCCTCTCACCCCCAGCAGCATCTTGGAAGGTCCCAGCTAAACGCTGCTCCTGTGGACCACAGGGAGAACACACCTTCAGAAGATTCTGCAACTTCTTCAGTTCCTGGCTATTCCTGTAACAGAGAGAAAACTGAAAGAAATGGTAAGTATGAAAGCAATTTTTATTGGCTTATGTTAAACACGGGGAGATTATTTGGTGTATGTGTATTCTAAACTCTGTTTAAAGAGACACTGTAAAGTAGGAACATAAATTTCTCCAATTTCTTTTAACCTGTTCTTGTGGAAGAGACTTTTCTTCTGCAGTTTACTTTGTGCATATTTTCAAATTTTCCTATCCAATTTTTCATATGTGTACAGAGCAATAGGAAAACAGTTTGTTTGAAAAATTGGCAGGAAGAATTAAATTAAATTTATCATAATACTATCATAATTTCAATTTAATTCTTTATTTGGCTAGATTGCATACTAACTATAGCTTTAATATGAATTCTAATGTGGATGCATAGATACTACTGTAATGTAGACTGAGGGAATAACAAGTTGATATATGAAACCAGAATTGAAGTTAATATTAGCCGTCAGATAACAACTTGGGTTTACAATCATCATACAGTGTGAAAGGCAGAATGATGATTTTTTTTTTTCCCCTCACTGTGAAACCATTGAGTTTAAAAGATTGTGGAAACTGATGGGATGAGAGAAATGTCTCGTACAAAATGTAAAACAAAAAATATCTTGCTCCTGTATTCAGCTACTGAGTTCCAGTTTTAAATTCTGTTTGTAATTTAACACTTGAGCAAGACAGTCTTGTGTTCAAGGTCTAGAAAAATTACTGCTCTTTAACTTTCTTTAAAATTTGACTTTTGATTGTGAAACTGCTTATGTGCCTGTCCTTAGACTGACATATATGAGTCACTGTTGAAGGTAATAAGGCTATCCAAGAGTTTAAAATTATTAAATGTGTGAATATCTTAAGTGGCACGAATCAGGTGCAGCTGAGCTCTGCGCATAGTTCAGGCCAATATTGTGGCTGTGTTAGCACATCTATTGTGTGCATCTAATTCAGAACTGACTGTTGGAACCTTCTGGGTTCTTTGCTACTAAAAAGCACATTCCAGATAGAGGAAAGTATTTTTTTAGATACCTCAATTTCTAAGATTCCTCAGTGTTCATTACCAATTTTTTCATCTAGCCCACCTGTAAAAGAATTGAGAAATTAGAGAGACCTGACACTTCTAACATTAATTAAGTTATTATTAATTTAGAATCAGTGCCAACAGGTATATTTTCTTTCATTCTTCATTCTCCAGTTTCTTAATATACTTCAACAGGGAAAGAATAGCAACTATAATGTGAATGTGGTATAATGTTATCTTGGGCTTAGTTATAAGGTGATTTGAAAGAGCAGTACATAGGTTTCTGTTATTGGTGCCCACATTCATGCAAGATTCTGAAAATTAATACAAGCATTTTAGCGGTGTTTTGCACATAGCTGCTGTCACATGTTTTTTTTTTATGGCTAATTTGGAGATTTCCTTATTCTACACAAATACTGGACTTCTAACAAAATACTGATTTTTATCCTAATTCTCTTCACAGACCTGTGTGTCTACTAATGGTCTCTACCTATGCAGTTTTGTTTTAGAGATGTTCTTATTTGTTCCCCTATAAAAGAGGACTTTTGACCATTGATGTATTTCTCCATTTCAGTTGTGACTCATTCCTGATTGCTTTAAATCTCTTCCCATTAAAATATTACTGGTGCCTGTTGCCATTGTCATTGCACTTTCCATCCGTGTATTAATGTATGCAAGTATTTAATGCAGCAGAATGAGCTACCGTTGCCATTGTGTCATGCTGGAGTCTCTAACAACCAAGATTTTAGTGGATTTAGATGAACATGTCTTCAGTAACATGTAATACAGTATTTTCTTCTATGGTTATTTTAGAGTTATGCCGTTCGGCATAATGCTAACAGTTTCTAAAATTGAAAACTTTTTTAAAAGAAAGGAATTAGAGAATTTTTTTTCCACCTAGAGCAGCACTGGTCATTAGGACTTAAAAATGGGGATTTTAGTAGGACGTCAGAAAGAAGTGCAAATAGAAATACAAATTCACAGAGATGTATGTGCATATAAAAACCAATATGACAGAAAGTGATATCTCAAACAGAAAATTGGCACTTCACCAATTTTCAGAATATGACTGACAGAGAAAGTATTCCTTGGAATCACTAGAGCTTTTACCAATAAATAACATTCAAATTGCTGATAGGTCTAGGGAGAGCAAAGGGTTTGGTTTCTTAGCCATGGCATGTTGTGGTTTAATTGTATCAAAGGAAATATGCACTAGACCAGATGTTCTGAGAAGGGCTCTGCTGATTTCTTTCTTGGAAGATTAAGAAGTCAGTTATTTTGAATAGTCACTATGACCATGACTAACTCTGAGTGATGTAAAGGAGGACTGAAAAGACCAGCACATTGATATACAAAAAGCCATCTCAATAAATATTATCAAATACGTATAACACTCCTCTTTACTGATGACTTTAGTATCTTGCACAAAATTTTATAAACTTAAATTTGTAATACAAGTAATTTAATTTTTAATAAATCAGCTATGATTTCTGTTAGAGATTGGGAGATGTACAGTGTACATCTCAATTATCTTGAAAGGCAGTTTTATCTCAGGCCTTTCTACCGCATGTCCTTGTGCCCTTCCCCTAAAGAGGGTTACTGGTATCCTGGGCTGCAGTAGTCAAAGCATTGCCCCACAGGTGGAGGGAGATCCTTCCCCTCCACTCAGCACTGGTGAGGCCACACCTGGAGTGCTGTGTCCACCTCTGGGCTTCCCAGTACAAGAGAGACATGGAGTGAGTCCAACAAAGGGCCACAGAGATGATGAAGGGGCTGGAGCCTTCTCTGCTGTGAGAGAAAGCTGAGAGAGCTGGGGCTGTTGAGCTTGGAGAAGGAGAAGGCTCAGGGGGGTTCTATGAATGTACGTAAATACTTGAAGGAGGGGTGCAAAGAAGATGAAGCCAGGATCTTTCCAGTGGTGCCCAGGGACAGGATCAGAGGCACTGGGCACAAACTGAAACACTGGAGGTTCTCTCCGAACATCAGAGGGAACTTTTTTGTTTTTTGAGGGTGACCAAGCACTGGCACCCTCAAAAGGTTGGCTGGGAAGGTCACAGAGTGTCCATCCTTAGAGATACTCAAAGGCCATGTGGTCCTGGGCAACCAGCTGTAGTTGGCCCTGCATGAGCAGAGGGGTTGGAACAGGTGACCTCCAGAGGTTCCTTCCAACCTCAACCATTCTACTAATTCTTGTAATATTCTTGCCAAAGTGTCTGCACTTCTGATCTGTGCATTTTCTTCCAGCCTTTATTTATACCCACTGTGTTTTAAGGCCATAGAATCAAAGTGAATGTTAAGTAATTTGTTTCCCGGAAACACCCATCATCTATTCCTGTAGCATTATCCATATCTTGCAGCATAATCCAGCAAATTAATGAGCGCCCTGGCTCTGATTCAGTAAAGCACTTAAGCACTCACATATCCTCATCTGCTCAGGTACTTTCTTGGGGTCAAACTCCTATACTACAGGTTTTTTCTTAGCAATCCTTCAGTCTATATTCTGCTAATGTATCATTGGATAGAGCTTTCCCAAATCTTCGTTCGCGAAGCCTAGCCATGAATCATTGGATAGTGTTTGTTATTCCTCATATAATTCCTTTAACAAGGTAACAGTGGTTTGAGAATTTATTGAGCTAATCAAATCTGAATTTAATGAAAAAATATTCAATTGTTAGGATAATTTATAGATAACTGGTTTTGCTGAGTTAAAAAAGAAAAGGAGCGTATTCGTATTTCTACCCAAAACTGTTGCATTCTGCCTACATATGTTATTGAGTTTTGTGTATTTGTAGGGAATGGAATGAATATGGTTACATCAGCTCTCATGTTTACAAACAAATGAGAAAAAAAAGTTGTTACTCTTTCAAGGATATTCATGGACAGGAAGTTTATTAGTGAGCAAAGCATATACACTACTAATTAGAGCTCCTGAAATTTTAAAACCATTGAGTCATCAGTATCCATGTAAGCAAATTACAGGAGAGTTTGTGTATGGCAAGGAAGATCAGTGTCTGCTTACTTGTGAAGTCTGTCAAAACAGACTAAAACTCAAATCTCCAGAGACATTTTTATGTCTCTCAAGTGCAATACCCCTTTCTGGCATCTGTATTTCGTCCACTCTGCATCTTCTTCCTTCAGATACAGCCCTAAGGCAGTGCGAAAAGACAGAGCTCAGATGAGAGCTCTCGAGGTCCCAACACCAAATTCTCCAAGTAGGCTTAGAAACATCATTCTTGCTAGTGGAACCATTTCCTCCACTTGTACACAGAACAGAGAGGGAAAAAGCACCTTCAACATGGTGGCTTAGTTAGCATGTGGGCATCTGTAGTGCTGCTGCTATTAATGTAATGGTTTTTGAAAGAGATGCCTGAATCCACACTCCAGGTAAGTGGTCTGTATTGCTGAGCTAGAAAGTAGATTTATGTGGCCCAGGGGATGTTTTACTTTTGATTCAGATGAAAGGAAAACAGAGTTGAGAGAAGCTTCTCACAATACGATGGTGATCGAATACTTGCCTGGGATGTCAGGATTCAAGTAACTGCTTCAGGTCAGTCACAATGGTAGCTTGAGCTGGACTAACTCTCACCCCAGGGGAACATTTATTGTGCTGCAGGTTATCTGGAGGAGCTACCATTTCTTGTAATGCTTAAGGACGTTCCAGCATGTAAAGTGTCTTTCTTAAAAATTGACTGTCTGCCAGTCAGCAGGTAAAAGAGAAACTGGGGGCACTGTGAGGGTGATAGCTTTCTTTTCTATGTGGATAAAACAGATTTTATGTGTTTTTTACATCATTCATGCACATTTGCTAGCCAATAAGGTTGGAGAGGAGGAATTGAAAAGCTAAGTTGCAGTGCTTGAAGAAACGTTATGTTGGTTAAGGAACTAATTTTGGTTTTGTTTTGTTTATACAGAGTTCTGCATGTACTTAGGTTATGAGGTTTTAAATATCTCTTGCAAGAGAATTACTTTATTATTTGAGTGACTTAGAATTTATGAATAGTAAAAAAAAAGGTCTTTTAAACAGTTTATGATGCATCATAACAATTTACAACAGTGCATCTCCAACACATTTGTAAATGATAGCTAACAAATAGGGAACCTCTCTAATTTACAAATATTTTCTGAGTGTTAGCCTCTTCCACTTCAGGTTACAGAAAACCTTTGCTTCAGAACTCTGTTGTAGCACTTCTGTGTCTTCACTTTCTGGCAGTTTGCTATTGTAGACTAACTTTTGAGGCAAAGTGAAATGTTTGTGCAAAGCTTGAAGAAATCTCAGAAAAACCTTTGATTGTTTGAAGGGGCATATTATATCTTGAAGTATTAATTACTTAACAATTTGACTGTCAGTTTATTAATGCCCCTTCAAACTTTACCTGTAATTACTAAGGCTCCTGGAAAGCTCATTTGCCAGGCATTGCTGTGGGGGAGAAAGGATTCTATCCAAAAAAAAGTTAATGACTGTGTTTTTGATAAAATTTTGAGACATCATCATAGTTGCTGCAGAACAATGGAAATTGGCTTTTTCAGTCTGCTGCTATTGTCGTCAATAGCATGCTGGTGGTTGTAGCATATGTAGGAGTAAGACTGGACACCCATTTATTTGAAGAAAGATTCTCCATCTTTGCCTCTTTCACTATTTACAGAAATGGCTTTTTTTCTGCTGATAACAAAGATACTGTTACTGCTAACAATTTTTCACATTCACACAATGAACCAGATTAAGAAAAGTGCCCTAGCTCAATCTTTACCCATTATTTTTCAGGTGGATAGTTTTCCTAATCTGTTTGATAATAAAATGGGGTTTTTTCTAGCATAGTCCTAGGGTGTTGGAAGGATAGAAATGAGCAGTTGGAGGGTAGAAGAGGAAGAGCTATGCTCAAATTTTTAAAGTATGTAACGAAATGGGAGTGGCTCTATAAACTGTTTTGTGTTAAAGATTCAAGGTTTCTATCGTACACATTTATAAATTTAATCTAGTGGTTGGAATACAACCTTTCAATTAAGTTTCCTTCGAAAGGAATCCAATATTCGTGTTCCGCTGTGCAAACAAAATGCGTTAAATGGGAACTGTTGAAAAGTTAAAAAGACATTCCTTATCTGAACCAATTCTCTAATATAACATATCTGCACTCAGCAGCAGCCAGCACTGCTAACTTCTGGACATGTTTTGCAATGGCTTTGGAGGAAAACATTGGAAGTACCTAATACCCGTACGTTCATCTTCAAATAAAACCACAGCAAATCCCTGTGACACTACAGGAATCAAGGAGAGACTTAAAGTCTGTTGTGCTGCTGGAGGGCCCCTTGCAGCAGCAGCAGGCCCACTTTGTTGCAAAAGTTAGGAGACTGGAAACTGGGAGATAAAAGGAATCCTTTGCAAAGTTAGTTAATTACAAGTGCTTACTTAAGACACTGTGGATTTGCTAAAGAGTTGCAATGGGCCTTTTTGAAGGGCCACTCTGTTTTGATGGTAAGCTAGTGAACTGCTGGAGTGGCTCTGTGGTGAACTGCTCAAACTGCAGAATTGCTGAAATTTCATGTGCATTGTGCAGGTTGTCATGATAACTTTAGGTCTGCACCTACAAAAATATGTGGGCTTGGTGAGGTTTATGGTCTCAACTCTTTCTTCCATTGCTTTTCTGTAGGTTGAATTTTTTTTTTTTTTGGCTGGAGAGGGTTAATAATGATGATTATCAACTGAGAAATGACAAAACAGCTAATTTATTTGTAACTCTTCATTTTTGGGACATGTTAGATTTATCCCAGCTTATCCATAAAGAATTTAGTCAGAGACAGCAGGACTGTCTCATTAGTTGTGTGTAAAATTATTTTAATGGCTTTAAAAGATCATTGTACAATAATAGATATGCTAGAAAAAAATAACTTTTTTCTCCACTTTTAAAATTTATAGTCTATAATATCATCACTCTTAGTCTTCCACCTACACGCTTTTTTTTTTATTGCTCTCCTGACAATTTACCTTCATTTTGTGGGGGTGCAGAAGTTGTTCCTATTTCAATTTAATGCTATTTGATGACTTGCAATTGTGGTGTGACTAAGAGTATTACTGTATCTACAAATGTGTTGCTCCTCCCAGAGAAAGCAGAGTTGAGTCCCAGACTTCAACACCTTTGTAAACAAATATTATTCGCTTCTCTCCCATCCCTGTTATCACCTTTAAGAATAGAATGCCTGCCAAAGTATGCACATATAAATACTTCTAATTGTTCTTGGGACAACTAGGACCATCTTAAGATCTAACTATGAAGGTTAAAGATCTAACTATGAAGGTACAAGAAAAACATGCAATGCACTCTTAATTGTACCAAGCCCTTTGCAGTTGAGATAAGAACACGGGAGGCTTCTGAATGGATGAAAGAATTCAGCACTCAAGGAAGAGCAGCTAAGCATCTAAAGTTAATAAAACCGTTTTTCAAATCAATGATGTTTGTTGTATTTCTTCTTCTCCAGTCAGTTCCTCTGTGTCATTATATTCTATATGTACAAATCATGTTTATGACATGTGACACTTGATGCCTGCTTTTAAGTGGAATGTCAGTCTTTCCAGAAATTTTACTCCTACATACTTACTGCACACAATACCGCTGAACTTTTGGAGCTTGTGAAAAGGGAGTAGGAGGATTTTTCTAGAGCCTCAGGCTGGCTCTGCTGAACACTGAAAGCTACAGTACAATCGAGTGACACACAAAAGCTATTAGAACCTTCATTTATTGTTACAAAATGTACAGATCAACTTTTTACAAAAGTACGTTGATAGTGTACTGCTACCACATTCTACCCATGGATGAATCTGTTTTTCCTGAGTGAAAGAAATCAGACATCTTTGGAGATAAGGTTACATAGCATCTCCTAACAAATGGAATGATTTTTATTTTGTCACTAGCATGTATATGCCCTTAGTCCTAAGGGTGTCTGAGATTCTAGAAAGCTTGTGTCATAGTGAAAACAAAATCTCTAATAAAAAGCTGGTGCTGTTCTCTGAAATTGTTGGATTTGTTGAATTTTATTAACTTAGCAGATTTGTACTTACAGAAAAAACTTTTCCTGCATAAAATCCTGTGTACCACTGCATGAAAATTATGACCATACACTTCCAAAAGGGACTGGAGGTATTGTGTAAGATGTGACTCTGAAAGAAGTAGGGAGATTTTGCACAAAATGTATTTTCTGTCTGTTTTGGTTGATACCCATGGGCAGGCATCCCTGTAAGATTCATTTTTCTACCTTTTCTTGATTATTTATTGCTTGAAAATCAATTATTTACTTTGTATGTGCATGCATTCTTGTTGCCCACTTCCCACCTAATATTATAAAATTTTCTCCATACTAGCAAATGAACTATTACTGAAAATTCACCATAAAATTATTTTCTATAGCTAGTATATTTAATTTGTGAAATTCTTAAAGGAAATTCACTTTTCTAACATAAATTAACTCCACATGTGCAACAGGCTGTTATTTCTGATGTTTCAGTCATATTTTGTTTGTTGGGGTTTTTTGTACCACAAAAAGACCAGGTGATTACAATACAGTCCTATCATAGTTTTGGACAGTATAGTAAAGCCTCTGCTGACTTTGTAAGAAGCTCTAACAGTTTTTGACTGTACTCTAGCAATAATGGAGGTAATGAGAAAGGTAAATAATGGAGGAGTAGAGAACAAGTCCGATGAAAGCTGAGGTGTAGGAGACACGATTCACTTACAACCGTGGTTTGAGAATCCCATTCAGTCATCCAAGGCCGAAAGATGACAGTGCTTCAAAGTAGTCTGCATATACAGAGTTTTTGCAGGTGGGTTCAGTTTAGCAGCTGAATCCTTAGTTTTTAGGAAGCCAAATGATGCTTTTTCTCTTTTGGTTAATTTTAGCTTGTTTCTACTGTAGGCATTGAAAGCCAGGGAACAGAACACATTTCAGGGCCCTTAAAGGCAAACTGAGGATGATGGAGGATGAAAGATTAGTATTAAAAAGTGACTGGCTTTCAGCAAGTTGATTAATTGGAGATATTTATGGTAATGTTTAAGGTGATGAGGGTCCTTTCTGTGCTCCACCCTAAATTCCTTTGTTTCGGGATTTATAACATGGTTTTGATCTGTTACTGTCTGTTTCTTTTTCAGGCTAATCCAGTGCTGTGTTAGATAGCTACATTTTAATTTTTTTCCATGGCACAGAGTGGCACAGAGTGCATTTATAGTTCTAAATTTAATGATTGTAGAACAGTTAGACCCTATCTTCAGCACTTTTATTAATATTAAGAATAAGCTTTGCATGTTGCACTTCAGAGGCATGTTTTTATGGAAATATCTAGACATAAAAAAAGATGAAATAAAAATCCAGCTTCAAGTTCATCATAATGAAAGTCATGAAAGAGGCTTTTTCAAATACAAATAATTCTATATCTGTCTTTTCTGTGTCATGTCTGTCTCTACCTACACATTCATTTTTTCATCTTACCTTGTGGAGCATGGTGGGAGGAGTGGAGTTTAGCAGCGAACATAGGTTATGCTAACTAGTATCCTCTCACAGTAAAAGCAAGTAATTTTCCTTGTGGTTCAGACAGGACTCCATTTCAGATTCAATTACAGTAAAGACTTCTTGCTAAGGCAGTAAAATGATGTATGCCTGAAGCTTCAAGTAAGTACAGTGCTGTGCAATGTGACAAAGTTCAGTTCAGACATCAGTACTCTTCAAGGTATATGGAGAATTTGTTCATGTGTGGGAGAAGATCTAATGTCAAAGACGTTCTTCCCTCCCTGCTCCCACCCCAGTAATTTAGCTGGTTCAAATATCTGTGGATGAAAGCTTGTTCCCTACTGCTCTATCAAACATCTGAATTATTCTTGTCAGTTAATAACATGAAGCTGAGAGAGACACCTGACATCTGTGACTTCTTATGAGTAGAAAACCCACATGTTATGTACTGAGCTTCTAAAATAAAGGTCGTGAAAACACAAAATACAGTTTTTCTTCCTCTGGAAGCCATCCACCTTTTTCTTCTACCTGAACTAACATGGGAGCATTACAGTTTGTGAAGGCTCACAGAAGTTGCTCAGTGTTAATACTGGAGAATGTGATAGGCTTTTTCAAGTTCAATATTCTTGTTACCTTTTTCGTGAGAATCCTTTACACTATTAGTTACAGCATGCCTGCTAGAGCCAGGGAGCTTTTTCTAAATGCAGTGCTAATGCTGTCCTTACCTGATTTTATTCATCTTTTACTGAGATGTTAAATGTGTTCAATATCAGCTGTTTCCTTCTCAGAATGTTCTTTAGCACCTTCAGCTAGAAATTTTCTTGTTCAATGGTGAGGTCTTAGTATTGTGCTTTCTGTGTTTTTTTTCTTTTACCCTTGATTTGTCCAGTTGCTTTTTAAACTCATGGAATTATTTGGCATTTATCCATATATGCCTTTTAGGTTTTGGATTTGGAAAGACATTGAATAGTCTCTCTATTTGCCTGGTCCATTTTGCAAATTCTTCATGTATATTGTATCATGCTCCTTAGTTTCTTCCCCCAGGTTATAAAGCCCTGATAATAGCGTCTTACTAGCACTGAGCTGGGTTTTTCATAAAACACTGTGTAACAACTCCAAGGTGTTATTCTGAGTGGTAATAGTTCAGAGCTTATCCCTGTGTGTGCAGCGGTAATGTTACTTCTTGGTTTGCTGCATTTGACCTGGCCTTTTATCACTTAAGGGGCCTCTGGTGGTCTAGTGGTTAGGGTGCAGGACTCTCACCGCTGTGACCCGGGTTCGATTCCCAGCCCCCCGGGCAGATGGAGCTCGTCAGCCTTGTGAGGCCATCCATCTAAGAGAAGGTCACTCTAAACAAACCTACATCCTGGGGACCTCACTGCCACTGTCCAAGTTTGCTCGGCCCCGGCAGATGAACCTCAGGATTAAAGGGTGGGCTCAGTTCAGCGCACTCTGTGTCTCACCTAAAAAATCCACTGCGCAGGCTCGAAGGGTTAATGACCTTTCCCAAATCTTCGCTCGCGAAGACTGGCCATTATTATCACTTAATCAGTTGTTAAATCCTTCTGCAGGTTTTTGGGGGGAGGTTTGGTGGGTTTTTTGCCTGAATAACAGAGAATCATCAACAGACTTTAGCACCTCTATGTTAGCCTCCTTCCTTTTTTCATTCACATATAAATGCCTTGAATGATGTAGGCCTTACTGTATATACCTGTGTGTCTGAAGTGATCAACTTTCCCCTGGGAGAATGAAAGCTGTGTATTTCTATTCTTCATATTTTATTTCTTAATCTCTCACTTATCTGTGTAACAGGCTACATTCAAATTTGTTTAGAGGACTTCTATGAGAGGCCTTACTCAAACTACCTTTGGAGATGGAAATATGAACTGGATCCACCTGTCCAACCTTTTGACTCCTTCAAGGATGTCTTATGTCAAGGCTTTTTACCCAGTATCTTTTTTTTTTCTCAATTAGGGAAAAAAGGGTGTTTCTGTCTTTTGGTTTATCTGACTACTTAACTCATAAAGTTATTTGTTAAAAGTCTTTAAAATCATGTGTCATTCCTAAATGTATAACTTTCTGGGGTGGAGTTGATGCCATTGTTGCTGCTTTCTGGCCTTTTTGTTACCCTGATTTTTGTCAGTGTGCCTTACTCATCTTTATTCAAACAAAAGATCAAGGAAACCGCATTTTAAAACCCTGTACTTAAAAAACCTAAAATTTGCAAGATCATTTGTGAGACTGCTAGCCATTGCTTGGCTCACTGTGCTGGGCCACCTTGGTAACAGCTTTCACCTATGGCAACTATCAGATCTTCTCATGGAATAGTGGAAATGTTTTATGTATTTTTCTAGATGTGTATTCAATGAGCTTGGAGGTGTATTCCCACTGAATTGGAAGGAATGATCACTTGTGTTGTGCATATGCTTAATTGTTCTTGACTATTTTCAGTCACTTCAGGAACACTTGCTGTACTAATAAAATGGGAAGGCCAATCCAGAAAGCTTGTTTCGTATCTTGTCATCTTGGATCCTTTATTCTCCCCAACACATGGGTTTTTGACTCCTCCTCCTGCACACCCCAGTCACTTCTTTTTCTGAGCCCAAATTAATGCTTGTAGTCACGATCATATAAAGTGTGTATGCCATACAGGTTTCCTTCATACTCTCAGTGTGGGTGTTGCTTAATGCATTCATCTTTTGTTCAGTAGAGTTTCCATGAGCTTTAATATTCACTCGTAAAACCTGTAATTTCTTTTAAACTTACATATTTCATGTGAATACTTCATTATTGCTTCCTGTACTTTCCGTTTTCCTTTTATTTTGTTCTCATTAGCCTTTCACTGTTCAAAGCACTTAGAAGTCCCCAGCTTGTGTTTGTTTAAAAAAAAGATTTGTTGTGCATGATAACATAACTGTCTCAGGGCTGTCCTCCAATAACTGTGGAAACAAATAAGATCTTTAAGCTCAAAAGCCATAAGAAATTGTGATCCTTTAAAATATCGTTTTTTCTCTTTGTTACTCCTTGTTCGTGGTCTTTCTCGTCTTGTTTAATCTGGAATTCAGATCAGCTGTAGCTGTGACCTAACAAGAAAGCTGTGTGCACCTGGCCAGGGGGTGATAATAGCTGGCAAGGTGCTAAAAACTCCCTTGTGCTGGGTAAATCCACTCTGCTGAGAGCTTTAATGTGCTTGTATAGGAAAGTAAATCAACAATGCTTTTATTATTCAGCATACACTCTGTTGATTCTTTCTGCATGAAATAACTGCAGTAGATTTTTTTGAAGGAAGAGGTTAGAAGAGCACTTAGAAAATGTAGGGTATTTTATGTAATGGGTGTGTGTGTATGATCCACTCTATGTATATATATGCAACTAAAATATTTTTCTGTGTGAAAGGATTATTATTTATGTGCCTTTAAAGATTTTGGAATTCGAGAATGGAAGTGTCATACATACACAGTGTCACTTAAAATGCTGATTTTTTGGAAGGAACGTTTGTCTAAAATTTTTGCTAAATACGTTATCAGACACTTCGCAACAAGTCAGCCAGCTACAGTGATGCAGGCATGACATGTTTCAGTTGTATGTGTTAAGGGTACTAGAAAGGCTGGAAATCTATTGCATCTATTATTGATTTGTGCTTGAATACTAGCAGAGACAATTACAACCCCAGGGTACTGTTGTTTGTCTTGTAAAATCTTTGGCATTGAAAAGATTTCTTACCTAGATTGTGTAAGTCCATTCGTCAAAACCTTGTACGTATGTCAAAGAGTTTGTGGGGTTTTAGTCTTTGGTACAGTCCAAAGATGAGGCTTATATGTGTTATTTAATCTATGTTGGCATCTTTCTTTTGCAGCCTAAAAATTCTGAGCATTGGTATCTTGTAATCTCACTTGGACTAATCCCCTACTGTGGATTAACTGCCTTTTTATCAATTTAATGGCTCAATTTCAGAGGTAGGGGACAATAATTGCATTCTGACATAGCATTCTTTAAAAAACTGAAACATTTCCTTCAGCAACATTTCCTATTTCTGGTCAAAAGCTAACAAACAGTAAAAAGGCTGCCTATGCCAAAATGAATGCTAAATTTTCATTTGAGACTATAGCAGCAAAGCTGGAATTCTACTTCATGTAGCCAAAGTGCCAAGTAATGTGTAAAGTTTCAGAAAGTAAATAGTTGTCTTCAGTTTTCATCAGCCTGTTTACAATCTGCTTACATAAACAGCTGTGTTTAGACTTCCATATTCTGAGTACTTTTCCTGGAGTTGTAAAACATAGTTTTTACTAGTAAACAGAAATTACTCTAGTAATGTGTTTCTAGTACCTTTGAAATCTGTCAGTTAATAACAGTAGGTTTTAGCTTACTCTTATTCTGAATGCTGTGTTTGACTGTGAAATGCATACTGGTCTTTATCAGTTTCATTGTACTGAGTCTTTTTTAATAAATGCTTTAATAAAGTGGGGTTTAAGTGGCAGCTTCAACTTGTTAAATGAAAAACCTGAATATCAGAAGTGGATATTGCTGTAGGCCCTTAGAGGTTTAAATGCTTTCTGTAGTATGATGAGATAAACACAGCAAACTCAGATACACCTGCTTCATTCTTTGCAGATCACAAATAAAGTTTTTTCCTTTTTTTTTGAGTAGGACTGAGAAAATTAAAGTATATCTTGTCATTTTATATTTTAAGCTTAAGACTTAATAACACAGAATAAAAAAGAAAAAATTAGTAATGATGCTATTGTTCCAATATCCACTGACTAATTTGTGTTGTATGACCTGTCTCTGGGAAGGTAGAATTAACTATATTGGGAACTGAACTATAGAGCAGTCTGATGATGAAATAAGGTTTACATAAGGTCTTGGTGGCAGAGTAGGAACTACAGACAATATTTAGTACTAACCACCCTTCCACACCCCTGTTCTGTCTTAATTTGTTTCTCACATAAATGCTACGTGCCACCTAAAACTTGAGTGCTTTCACTTGCCTGCTTTCATTTGAATTACTGTGGTGCTTGCGAACCTTGAATAACTGATAGACTTCATTGGCTTATATAAATGCACCTGACACAAGACAGCTAGTGAAATCTATTTTAATTGTCATAAAAGATACATGAAGTATTGCAAGATGAATGTTCCTGTCTTCTGGAAATTTTTATATTCAATACAGAGTAGAATTTGACATGAAAAAGACATGAGTTTTTAGCAAAACTGGAAAATAAAAGCGTCTACTGACAGCATTTCCATTACAGTACTCTTATGTGGGAGGAATACACATCAAGGCATTTTCTGACTAAAAACATTCTTAAGAACAAAGGTGATAAGTTATAGATCACCACTTTTTATGGTATTTTTATGGCAGGTGCATATGCTCTTATATAGTGTTTGTTCTAGAGTTGGGCTGAATTGAAAGAAAGTGTGTATTGTCCATCCTTTTTCCAGAACACACTTTGACTGTGTTTTGGACCTTTAACTTTCAGAGACTGACCTATATACTTCTGTGAGAAAGTAAAAGGATATGGCAGCCATGAAACTAGTCATTCATGCTTTACCTGTTTACTTATCATCTTTATTTCAAGTAAAGCAAAAACATTGCCAGTTACTAGAAATGGTACTAAGATATTATGAATTTGATCTGCACAACACTCCACAACCTGTTCTTCTGCCCTTGCCCTACAACTACAGAACCAGCCCACAGACATATTTTTAATTAACTAGCTGTTATTTATATTCATAGATCACGTGTGAAAGTACATAGAATTGATAACTGGATGGGAGGAATTGGGCAGTAGGTTGAAAATAACAGCAGAAAGTGTTTCTTTCCCCTGGCAGTCAGCTCTGGTAAAAAAAACATTTCAATGAGTTTGCTACAATAACACCACTTTTTTTCCTCACTGAAGGTGGTGGTTCATAAGGCTGCATGTTTTTAATTTTTCTTTTTTCCCCATCTTCTCAAAGACCATTATTTACATGTTAATCTGCAATGTAATTGCAATAAAGTAACTATATCCTGATGGTGTAAAACATTCCTGTTTTGTTTCTTCAGCTTTCTATTGTAAAAGTGTTCCTATCTAATGCATTTATCTGAGCAAGAAGAGCTGGAAGGGATCCATTGTGCCATGCTCTTATGTGTGGCAAGTGGAGCAGGAGAGAAAGGAAGACACTTTGCCATGTAAGCTGCCAGACTACTGCCTTTCTTATAACCATTTTTATCAGTTTAGCAAACTGCTTTTTATAATTTGGGTTTTTTCTTGTGTGTGTAAATTCCACCTAGTTAGCTAACACTGACTTCTGAATGGTGCCTCCTATATTATCCAGAGTATCACTGAAATATTTGTGGTATTCTCAACATGCAGAAAACCCTGAACAGAAAAAAATGCATTTCTAAAACAGTAGTGTTGAAGGGGCTAATGAATATGAAAGCACAGGAAGAAACAGAAAAGTACTGCCTTGGCCAGCTTGTTTCATTTGGGTGGGGTAAGCGGATTAATATTATGCTTCTTTCAAGCAGTATGCTCTTCCCTGTAACTTCTTGTTTATTGTTAGCAGAGAACCCCTGTATGATGTCTGCTGGTGTGAGTGGTGCCATCTGGAAAACAGGCTTCTGACTTGGTTAGAGTTCAATCCTATTGGTTATATATCAGGACAAGGAGATTAAGTGGTTAATTTTGCTTTGGGATGCTGTTTGCCTATTTTACAATAATATTTTTGCAGCTTTCTGAAAAGACCAAGTACTAAATGAAAATTGCTTTTCATTGTGTGCCTTGTTTAGTCAGACAACATGTTATAATCTGGCATTAGTACTTTTCCAAGTGGAGCTTGGCAGACAAAACTGTGGCATGGTGAAGAAGGAAGTCTTACTTCATGGTTTGCTCCTGTTAAAATACATCCATTTAATGAAAGCGTTGGCTTGTAGCCTGTTCTTGTTTGAAAATAGTCCCAGTACCAGGGATGTTAAAGAATGTAAGTAGCCCTGTTCTTCAGGAGACTATATGGAATGCGGTTTATTTCTTCCTTCCTCCCAGCTGCTGAAAAAGAGCGGATACTAAATGGCACCTCAGCTGGCAGGGCTGCTTACCAGCTTCTGGCGTTGCTGCTGCCCAAATTAGGCCATCTCATAAAAAGTCATCTCGTAAAAAAAAAAGTAGTAGTTGTGACCTTTGTCAGCTTTTCCACTAATCCATTCTTCATTCATCAAGTAGAATGCAACATGGAGTTCTTTACAAACACTGGATGTCAGATAAAACTTTCAAGACTTTTTCTTTATGATTGACTGGTGAAGCAATATGATTCTTTTGAAGAAAAGAATTATTTAAGTCTATATGGGTACAGTAGATGGGAAAGGAGAAAAAAAAAATCAGGTGGAGTGTGGAACCAGACAAAAAAATGGTGAGGCTTAGAGGATATAATCACCGTTAGTCTCTCTATGCTCCAGAGACTGAGGACCTGAGCTTTCAAATATACTGGACATGTTTTAAAGGTCTATTAATTTTTCAAGACTCTAGGAAAGGTTCTAGTACTAAATAAAGAGAATGACAGGTGAAAGACTGAAGTGCTATTAAGAATAGTTAAGTACAAAAGCTGATCTGTACTACATATTCTGTGTGTGCTCATTTATTTTAATGAATATTCTATTGAGAAAGGAATTTTGTGGAAGTAAATGAGAAACTGTAAACTGTATGTGTCATCCTGTGGCAGGTACCAAATAACAAGTAAATATGCTGAAGTACAATACTGAGATGGAGTGTAAATACTGTAATAAGTTAATTTCCACTGTTCTTGCAAAACACTTGTGTTGGATTTTTTTAGGTATGATCCTTTAATTCTTCGACCACATATAGCAATGATTTTTAAAATGCTTTAAGCTATTGGTACTAAACAATTTTCTTTATCAAATTAATTTATAGAGGGCATGAAGGAAGAACCTGAAGTGCTCTTTGAAGAACTGCTTGAGAGGGCAAAAGCTGGAGAACCAAAAGCACAAACAGAGGTAATTTTATATGTTCTTTGTCCAGTCTGGTTTGCTCTTAAGTCCAAAAATAGCACTGCCTGCTGTAGAACTATTATCTCTTCTTCAGTTGAACCATGTCTGTTTTGTTCTTAAACTATTCAAAGAAGGTGATGCCAGATGATTTCTCTGCCTTGAGAAATGCTGCTTGCTCAGCATTGTGACTGGCTTCAGGTCCATCTCCTGAGCAAGCCTTTAGAACACATGAAAAATGGGGAGGGCGGGCAGAGAGCACGGAGAAGGTGCAGAACTGCTTTTGCTTTTCAGTTTGGTTTTTTGTATTGTTGTTTTTTATTTTGGCTTTTGGGGTTTTTTTTGAAAGAAACGTTTCAGTTACTTGTGGAATAGGGACTGTTAAATGGTGGTGGTTCAGCACTGCACTATGTACAAAGATACCAGGGCTCTTAGGCTGGACTCTGTGGAAGAAACATGCAGGAAGCACCTGCCATCGAGTTGCTTTAGCAGGGACAGAGGTTGGTTGGTGTTTTGCTCAGATATCATTTCTCTCTTGAATTAAGATATTTTAGAGAAGAAGCCCCTCCTTGTTTATTGAAATTAGCTGTGTTTAGTTGTTTAATGGCAGATAAAATTGAATTAATAGTAGCAATTCTGTCCCTGTGTTTGTTAGCACTTCAGGTATCCCTTAGGTTTTAGGAAAATTGTACCAGTTTTCCACTGCATTCCATCATCTGGTGTATTGGTCTAGTATAAACAGCTTAAAATTGTTTAGAAGGGTTTTAATTTGTGTTTAACTTGGTTAGTGTTTTACTTGAGCATTCTTTTCCAGCTTCAGCTTTGATGCTGAAAGGTTACAGTCTCCCACATGCTCATTGGTGGTTTGGATTTTTCCCCAAGGATCACAACTCTTTTTGCAAATGAAAATCAAAAGCTGGGATGGGAAAAAATGAGGAAAAAATATTTTAAACGTGGTATAAAAGATACGGCAATGCCAAGCTTGCTTCACATTCCATCTCGACTTGTTTGAGGGGCAGACTGACCTTGGAGTTGTAACCTGAGACAGTAACAAATTCCTCACTCTGAAACAGCTGGTGGCTTTGTGGGGGGGGAAACATTATCATCGAGGGAATCACTGCTGTAAAATCCATGTTTTGGCTCTATTTCTCCACACAAAAGAAAGCAAACTCTATAAATATTCTTTCTGGATATAACTTGCAGTTGAGTAAGAACACTCAGAAATACTTATGTACTCTAAGCCTATGATGCATATGTATGTATATAAATAATAATTTTTTTCTTCTTCTCAGTTCATTCCACTTTCACTCCCTTCCTTTAGCTCCATAACTGTACATTTTCTGTTCCCACACAATAATAGGATTCCTATCATAAAGGGATACAGCATACAATTTTGCTTCAGTATGCACTCAGAATGGATTGACTGCCTGAAATGGAACCCAAAATACAGTCATTTCATTTCTATGCAGTCACGTTTTATGTGACTTTTGGAGAGGGAATTAACTTTTAGTTTTTAAAACACTAAAAAGAGATATATTTCTTCTGTATTGCTGAATATGTTCCTGTAGAATCAGAAAAAAATCTATTTTTGTTTCTTACCATTGTAGGAGTATGAATGAGAGGTTGAAATGCCACTGTTGTGCTGTTTGCTAATAATCACAAAGTCAAACATGGAAAATCAGTCAGTTTATTGACTTGTAGTTATTACTGTGTGTTTATTCAAAAATAATTCTTCCATGACTATGGAAATACATGCACTCTGACTGGCTGTCAACATGTATTACTGTAACATTTTGTAGGTTTTTTCATTCAGAAATAACTATACGGTGGTTATGTAAATGAAACACCCACAGCTGGAATTCTGTAATGGAGAAAAGGCAGCTCTGTGCCTTTAATCAGAGGATGTCTGCACTGGGACTGCTTGAGATAACCACCTCAGCAAAGCCAGAGATGGGAGCAACCTTTGAGAAGTACAGTATGAGGATGTGTGCTAAGCCATTACCAGCTATGACTTCATTTCAGTTTTAGTTCATGGGAAAGAGAATCCCAGATTGCTTAAATGACAAATCTGAGGTTAACACCTTTTTCCATCAGTTCTTTCTCCTTTGACTGCTGCAGGCCAGAGCTTTGCAGCTATTTTCGTGTGGTTTGATGTAAGAGCTTTGCTATTAAAATCATAGACAATGCAAAAAACCCGATTCTGTCATAAAACAGGTGATATGCTGTCATTTTGCCAGTGTAGTAGCCTTGTGAGGTATGACTAGTCTCAGGGTCTGCTAGCTGATGTTGCAATACAAGTGTCTATCTCCAGGAGGCCCTGAAAAGCTTAAGAGCTGCATCATTAAATGCTGCTACCCTTGAAGCTTTGCTCAAAATCTTAATGGCTATAAATATAACCATGCTCAAGAAACAGCTGTTCTTCTCAGATGGATGTTATTTACCATGTAACTTGTTTAAGCAATTCCTTTCTGAAATAAATAGCTGAAGGTATATCTGCAGTTGGGTGAGAAATTACCAGGCAATTGCTGAAATTATTTTTTTTTTTTTTTTAAATCTTACTCTTTCCTTGTTGTGCCACTATATTGGTGCACTCCTGTTGAACTCTGGTGTGACTTTGCAATCAGCGTTTAGTTCTGACTTTTGGATTACTTAGTCCATTTTTCTTATTATTTCTGTATGATTTGGGGTAGCTTCATTGTATGTGCTATGGGTTTAATCACTGATGTCTACCCAGTAACTGTCTGTGTAGAAGTTGTTGGAGCACTGACTTAAGTGTATGAAACAATTTAAAAGGCTGGAGACATAAACTTTACTGGAATAAAAAAGACCTTTTTGATTATATCAGTGCATTTAGTCTATATAAGAATAATGTGAGTTATTCATCTTTTAACAGTATTTCTTTAGTCATCTTTAATGGCAGTACCAAAGTTTCAGAGAAACTGTCAAACAGGGTTTTTTTTCAGCAGATAATACAGTGGACTTAGGGAGCTAGACTGTTAAGGTATTACATTAATTGCTCCTAAAATGTAGCTCAAGTAACATTAGGGAGAGAGGAAGTGCAGTGAGCCAAGCAAAAACATTTCCCAGTTTCTCCAGGTATGCCAATAAAATGTCCAGCAGTTTTGGTCATTTTCTGCCCTTTAATGTTTTGTTGCCTTGTGTTGTGATAGGTAGAAGTGTTTCATACTATTGCATAAATATATTTGCTAGTCTATTATCATCTATTTCAATTTTTAGAAGGAAGAAAAAAGGTGGTGTTTTTTTCTTATCTGTAAAATAGTAATATAGGCAGCTGCTTGGTAATTTCTGTAATCCTGAATAGGAAGATTTTGATATGATATTTCACTGAATTTATTTGATGCCTAAGCAGTATTAGTTTTATTCCATTCACTAAGTAATCATGAATTTGCTTTGGCAAACTGCTATGAGTCAGGAACAGCACTGCTTGAAGCCTGCTTTTGTGTCAAGGCCTTGTCAATAACTTCCTCTGAATTTCAGAATGTGCCATATTACACTTACTTTTTTCTGTTTCTCAAATGAGGCCAGCAGTGTTGTCTGGTCATTCGTCATAGGAGGAAAAGAATTCAAGAAAACTTTTAACATGAGGAGGTTTACCTGATCCTGCTAGATACCTGAAGACCAACTGCATCTAATTCGTTGACCTGGCCAAATGTGTTGCAATTCCTTCTTGCTTCCAGTTCTTTCAGATCTTTCCATGCAGAAGATCAACTTACAACTATGTTCTTTAGTGCTAGGAGCAAATGTGACCTTTTGTTCAGAGAGAATTTATTTTAGCTGAGTGCTGGGGGTTGGGAGGGGAGAGAGAGATGCGGAGAAAGAGTATTGCAGTAATTGAAGGAATTTTGTTTTCTGTTTATTCTAGGTGGGGAAACACTTCTTGAGATTAGCAGAAGAGGAGGATGAAGAACTTAACAATTGTAGTGCGGTTGACTGGTTCATCCTTGCTGCTAAGCAAGGTCGAAGAGAAGCTGTCAAACTGTTGCGTAGGTGCCTGGCAGACAGAAGAGGTATGGGTTCTCTGAGGCTTTCTGCTTGCACTTCCCACTTTACCTGAAATCATACTGCATTCATTTTAACTCTGAAAAGAGGGGTTAAAATGTGATGGAAATTATCAGGGCAAAATTATGTGAGTAATTGCTAGCAGCCTGTTCCAGTTGGGAATTAAAAAAGCATTAATTACCGATACTGCTTATTAAAGCATTTTTATTAATTTTTTTGCTTGAATTCCTTTATGAAATCCACACTTGTTCTTTCTCTCCTCATCTTTCATTGAAGCTTCTTTTCTTTTACTGTGAAGGTCATATATAACCACACACCACCTACATATCTGCTGTTATTTCATTCTTTTGCCCCTCTCCAACCAACTCTTAATTGGTCTTTTTCACTGGCTTCTCCCACTAAGATTCTCATCTTTCTTCATGCTACTTCCTATGCTTGGAATCATCTCCTGTCATCTGCCAGCTCTTTGAACTCTTACTTACAGGAGTAAAAAAAAAAAACAACAAAAAACCCCACTGACTTTCACTCAGTTCTTGCTGACCTTTATATGTCACCCATGTGCATCTACACTACCTTTTGCCTGATCCGCTGTACTTCAGAAGTGAAGCAAGACATAATTATAATGCATGTCTTGCACAGTCTTTGAAGTACAGTTTAAACTTAAGCAGTGTGTTTAGATTTTGATAAGCAATGGGCAGAGAAGAGCATTTGAGTAATTTACTTAGATGGTCAAAATGTGACTGAAACTTGAGAAGTTTCAGACTCAACTGAGAAAAATAAATTGTGAGCAAATCTATCATTTCTGCATGGATGTGGGATAATAGTGTGCAATGTATTTTTTTCTTTTCTTGAGGCATCACCACTGAGAATGAGGAAGAAGTAAAAAAGTTATCATCTGAGACTGACTTGGAGAGAGCTGTGCGAAAAGCTGCCTTAGTCATGTATTGGAAATTAAACCCAAAAAAGAAGAAGCAATTAGCAGTTTCTGAACTACTGGAAAATGTTGGGCAAGTTGACGATGGAGGTTTGTTTATGAACTGATTTATGGTATTCATAAAATACAGACTCACGGGCAGAATACAGCTAGAACCTAAAGGGCTTTATAAACAATTAGGCATGAGATAATAGTAAATGTATTATCTACTTAAGAAAATGTAACCATCTTTTAATAACAATGCTCTCTGGACCAATGAAGTTATTTCGTAAGGGCCTGCCAACTCTTGCTGTAGGTTGTGATTCAGTTAAGCACTCACTCAAGTGACCAAATATTTAAAATATCTTCGTTTAACACTCGCTGTCCTTGGCAAATAGATACTTTATGGCTTTGCTGTATTTGATTTTCTTTTCTTCTTATCATCATCCTGATGATACCTTATTAGATGTTTCAGTTTTACCAACCCAGTCTTCAAGACACCTGGCTCACTCTGCCATCACAGCACTCCATGTTAGCAATGTCAGTCCTGTTTCCTTTTCTAATACAGTAACAGGAACATAGAAAACTATATAGCCACTTCTTACCTGTTTATATGCAAGTCTGTCTTTTCCCGACTCTTGAGGATGTACCATTCCCCAGATATTGCAGGTACTGTTTGATCACTTTGACTGCTTTGACTTTCCCTAAACTTCTGTTATTGAACCAGATGGTGAGAAGCAACCTGGCCCAGTCCCAAAGTCCGTGCAGAAGCAGAGAAGAATGTTGGAGCGATTGGTGAACAGTGAATGTGAGTGCATGCTGCTGCTTTCAATCTTTGCTAGTGGTTTTGGTTTCTGTTTGGTTTTGCTAAACAATTTTGTGCTGCCAGAGTAAGAATATATATTCTTTACAAATATATATATATATATTCTATATACATATGTGTAGAACGTTTGGATTGCCATAAACTGGCAGTGTTCGTTTCTTGTATGTGCAAGGTAAATAACTGATCTGCATGTGAACTCACAGAAGACATCACCATTATAGTCAACTGCTAAGAGGAGTTTGCATGTCATTTGTTACTTTTATATTCTTGCCCTTTCAGCACTTAAAGGTCCATTCAGCAAAACAGATTTTGCACTTTCAATATTTTTTTTAGTTCTAAACTGCACTAAGCTTTATGATTACAATGATGGAATTAATTATGCAACCACTTAATGCAGACAGATCCCTCATTCTATTTGTCTTGCTTCTGTTTGCCCTTTCCTTATAATTAATATTTGTCTTTTCATATTTGTTCAATAAGTGATATAGGAAAGATGCACCAAGAGATTTCTTTCATAATTTAGGAGCAGCTTAGTTCATGTACTAGGAAGAATTAAACCACTCAACACAGACAGGGTCAGATTTGTAGACCCAAACTCTGTGAGTTTTGTAAGGTATGGTGGGGTGGGGGATTAGAATTGAAATAAAGTTCTCCTTAAGCTTGCATAACTGAGGAATACTAATGTGTTGTTGGGCTTTCAGGAAGAAAGTTAAAGTTTTATATTAAGAAAATGAATTATCAACAATACAGCACTTGTAGTTTTTCAAGAACAGTATCTAACATAAGGCTCAATTAATCAGTGTTGGGAAAACCTCAGTTTCTTGAAATGCAGTAGGTCATATGAAATAGCTGATGTGCAATCTACATCAATTCTTGAAGAGCACTTTTAAATGTCACAAAGCATGTTATTTACTAATACATCTGTAGCTGAGAATACGTGTGACTGAAGTGGTACATGGATTAGTGAGCCAAATCTGGGGGTTTGCAGGTTTAAACTCCTTGAAAGATTAGATTTACATTTCTTAGGTCAGTTTGGCCTTTACCTTTAAGGATTGTGTTCATTACACAGGTGATTTCTGAAAATAACATTCCTAAGAAGAGTGGAATATTTCAGTCTTATGTTAACTTTCACAGAAGTAAAAGAGGAGGACCATGTGTTGTGTATGAATAAGGGAGTAGGTGACGGGAGAAATAATAATCTGGAGAGCAAACCTCTGGTCGTATCAAACCTTCTGTGAGAGTATTGTCAGATGGTCTTGTGACTTGTCTGCTGTTTCTGGAAAGCTAGAAATAGTCCTTCAAGGATAAGGCTGTTGAGTTTCATCATCCAGTCTCTGTGTCGTAATGCAGATGTATTTGGGTTCTTTAGAGCTGTGTTGCATTGGTCGTTCTTTCCAGTCCTTAGCTGAACTGGCCTATGCTGCTAGTGTGCAAATCATTTTGTTCTGAATTCTTCAGTAATTCAGAGAGTGTCAGAAAAGGAACTGGCAGATATGATTTTTTAAAGACTTAAATGGTAGATAAAATAACGGGACAGTAAATGAACCTACATGTAAGCGTAGGCAGAAATTGATGTGAATATTTTTCTTTTTCTGTGGTGGATGGAGGAGGCAGGGGAATTTGTCATAACCACATTGAAGGAAAATCTATGAATAATAAAGTAGAATCTACAACACGTGCTTTTTATATCAATTCAAGAGATACTTGGGTGACAAAATACTAATAACATTTAAAAATGAAAATTTTTCATCAAGCACTTAGAGTTAAGCTGTTGCCTCTTCTCTAGAGAGCTTTTATCTTTTCATGGAGGAACAAGACAGCTGCTACTCTCCAGCATTTACTTCTCTAATTCACTGAGTTTCTCCATTTATCTTGCCAGCAGGAGATTTTTCCTTCAGTTTTAAGACATTGACAATACTTGGAAGATAATCTTTAAGCCAGATATGTGTTTGCAGATATCTGATCTAGGTTATCCTTAATGGAGGTATAATCAGAAAATTAAACTAACATTGTCAATGGGCAGTTGTTGCATGCCTGAGAGGGTACATGTCATTGCATTTCATAGGCCATCTATACATAGTAAGTTAATAACTCCTTCCTTCTCAGGATGTCCTGTAGTCCTTTAAAAGTGCCACTAAGGTATTTTTGTGAGGTTCTAACCATGTCTCCTTGCTGATTCTATACCAATAGGACTATTTTAGCAATGTATGGTATGTCCTAATAAATTCAGATGACACATTTCGTATTAGGCTTGAAACCCCACCAAGACAGCTAAAGAGTCTCACAGCCTTCTTGGTGCAAGCAATGTTGCCTTACAGTCTGTGAATGGTAAGAATAGTTAGCGAAAATAAATCCTTTCTGGTTTCTTGGGAGGCATGCCAGATGGTATTTTGTGGGACATAAGGGTTCATGCAAGGAGGAGGGAGAGGTAGAAGTCCAATCAAAAGGCAGTATCCATGTTGTGAGATTAAAGCAAAAAATAGTTTGTAAATTGCTGGTTTTCTGTTGAACTCTTTTTAAACTCCTTTTCCTGTAATATGTATCTCGAGACAAATACTTTATTTTGTTCTGTATCTACAGTGTTTTCAATATTAAATACTAGGATATTTCTATGTAGTTTCTGTGAATGTAGTGGTTTTTAAATTAAAAAATTGATAGGCTCAAATCCACTAATCCTCTGATTTTAAATTTAATGAAGCAGTTAAATTTTCTGTCTCTTTAAAATTTCAAACTAGTATTGAGCAGGCCAGCTTTCATTTCTTAGTATCAGCTGACTAACTAAACTTACTGTGTAGGAGGCGTGTTACGGATTTTTGTCATTCAATTCTTTCACGTATACAGCAATATCGTTTGCTTTAGTGTATGGAAGAAAAGTTACTGTTAATTATCCTCCTTTACAAACTGCATCAAGCTTGTCTGCCATAGAAACTAGCTAATCCATGCTAATGTGAGGAACTGGCTGTGCAAATAGTCTGAGCCAGTGTGTAAATCATCTTCAGTCTTGCAGCTTCCCTAGAGTTTTCAGAAGTAACCTCATGCCTCCCTTCTACTCACTGGAGTGGATAAGGATCTTCCAGGGCAGTGATAAATTTTGTCTCTGTGTCAGCTGAGTAAAGTCTGTTTTGTTGCTGGCTCTCTGTTTTAGATCACAGTTGGTACAGTTTGGGGAAGGCCCTTTGTATAGTCACATAGCATATTCAATTAATACTCTGTAAGGAATCCACATTTAGTCTTGTAGATATGAATAATTGTGTAGTTCCCATAATTATATGTCTGTAACTTCTGAAATCAGAAAAATGACTGTTAAATGACAAATTAGAAGTCAGTTTTTCAGTTGATAATGTACAGATAATTCATTACTGTTCCTGTACAATTCTTTCTTTTCAGTGTGACTGTTAAAGATTTCTCTCAAACAGATGCAATAGTTTATGATTTAAAACTGTGTGACCTAGTCCAGTAGTCTTTTTTCCTGTGGAATATTTGCACATAAGCTACATTCACTCACTCTGTTCTCCTACTTAACTTTATAATAAACTTACCTGCTGATCTGACAAGATGTAGTCATATATTGCTGGCACAAGCAGCTTGTTGTTTTCAGCAGAGACCTCAGAACAAGTTGCAAGATAAACCTGTGTTATCAGTAGTTCAGTTTTTGAAGACTAGAGTCTGGCAGGAAAGAAAATTAATATTCCCATTCATAATTAATACAATGTTGTGGTGATACTATTTTCATTTTATCTTTTTAGCTAAAAAATTTATTGCTTTGGATGACTTTGTTGAAATTACCAAGAAGTATGCAAAGGGAATCATCCCATCTAACCTGATTATGCAGGAAGAGGAAGATGATGAACTGGCAGGGAAGAGTCCTGAAGAGTTACCCCTGCGACTGAAGGTAAAAAGGCAATACTGAACACATTATGTTGAGGAGCTCTTAACTTATACATCCCAGACAAGACAGAGGTGGCTTACACTTCTCTCTCAATACTGGTGTTTGGTCTATATCAATCAGGACAAGAATTATTGCTGTAATTTATTTTTGGACTTGACTTCATATATATATATTTAGAGTTTCATATATATGAGTCATATATTTAAAGGAAAGAGATAATGGTTTTCCCTGTAAGAGGACAATCTACCTTCATTACACCTCAGTGAGGATTTACATGTACCTGTCATTGCTGCCGTATTTTTATTATATATGTTATTATATGCTTCATATCTTTCTTATTTAAACAGGAACAAGCAGGTGAGAAAAATTACCCATAGCCTTGAGGTGTGAAAAGGTTCTATTATGAAGGAATTCAAGAATGGTGGAACTTGCTGTTAGTTCCTACACTGATACTTCTCTAGGTAGTGAACGGAGAAGGGAAAATAAAGGTGCATGCCTTCAATACTGGTATAAATTTTAAGCAAGGTAGGGGGTTTCTGGCTGATGACCTGAGAGTTTTCATTGTAGTGTTGTTGTCCGTTATCATATGGTAGGGGAAAAAGAGGGAGTGAGATGCTTATCTTTCCAAGCTTTGGAATAGCTCATGTTCTGAAAGATATGCATTTATGAAGAACAGGGATACTTTCACAAATAAATAAGCTTCCGCTCAAGTCATTGTGTGTGTTGTCCCAGTTCATCACAGTGCACAGATATTTGCTGGGGCATTCTTGGCCTTTCCCTTGAACTGATTAGTATTAAAGTGTAGGATCTGGGAAAACACAAAAACTGTCATTTTATGGGGGAAGGAGGATTGATAGCATCATCTAATATGAAGTATCTGAATGTGTGTTTGAAAAATCACGTACCTTTTAATTGATCCTGTATAAAGTGTGTTGTTGGTCATAGGGAATGGATTCAATCCAGCAGTTCCTCTGTTGTCTGGTGACTGTGTTGGAAAATGCCACATAAAATAGGTAGAATTTTAAGATCCTCTACAGTTACAAGTTACAGTTTGGAGTTATAAGAATCACTAAATGTGCAGTAATTAGTTAAACATATTGCTGCTGCTTCCAAATGAGATTTTGACAGCTGCATCCCTAGATACTTGGGAAGAATTGTTTAAAGACAAACCACAACTGTAAAGACTTGCTATAGTTGCATATGAATCATAGGCACTACTTCCTGTATGCATAGAATGTATAGCATAATCCTTGCACAATGTGGCAGAGTTACATCCTTTAAAGCCTCAGCACTCACAGCTCAAATAATGACTTAAGATTGTGCAGGACTGCAGCCATGTAGTTTATCTTCAGTATGAAGCTAGTGGAGCAGAATATTTGACTAGGAAGCCATTTAATTATATGTGTCAAAGGTAATGAAATACATCTTTCTTGAAATCAAAATCGCCTCTGAGCTTCATCTGACTGAATTAATCAAAATAGAGCTAATAATCTCAGACAGAGTAATCTTATTTTATTGGCAACATTAGTCTGAAATATAAATCTTTTCATGTCAGCTGAGGTTAAACAACTGGTTGCTACTGCTTCAGCTAAGAATATCTGGGATGTAAAGATACAAAACTGCTCATTAATAAAATGCTTCTTTCTCTCTTTCCAGGTTGTAAAATATCCACTTCATGCCATTATGGAAATTAAAGAATACCTTATAGATATTGCCTCAAAGGCAGGAATGCATTGGCTGTCTACCATTGTTCCAACACACCATATCAATGCTCTCATCTTCTTCTTCATCATCAGTAATCTGACAATTGATTTTTTTGCCTTCATTATTCCATTAGTCATATTCTATTTGTCCTTCATTTCTATGGTGATTTGCACACTGAAAGTTTTTCAGGACAGTAAGGCTTGGGAAAACTTCCGTGCTTTGACTGACTTACTGCTTCGCTTTGAACCAAACCTAGATGTCGAGCAAGCTGAGGTGAACTTTGGATGGAATCACTTAGAGCCATACATCTATTTTTTACTGTCAGTATTCTTTGTCATTTTTTCCTTCCCTATAGCAAGCAAAGACTGTATACCATGCTCAGAGTTAGCTACTATCTCAGTGTTCTTCACAGTGACAAGTTACATGAGTTTAAGCACGAGTGCAGAACCTTACACACGAAGGGCATTAATGACTGAGATAGCTGCAGGTTGCTTATCCCTATTGCAGGTGTTACCTGGGAATTTTGGCTACTTGAAATTCTTAGGTAAAACCTTCTTTACTGTTCCTGTAGGCCATTTCTTTGTGATAAATGTAAGCATCCCATGCCTTCTGTTTTTGTACTTGTTCTATCTTTTTTTTAGAATGGCACAACTACGGAATTTTAAGGGCACCTACTGCTACCTGGTCCCATATCTGGTCTGCTTTATGTGGTGTGAGCTCTCCGTGGTCATTCTGCGGGAGTCCTCTGGCATTGGGCTCGTTCGTGC
Organism: Lepidothrix coronata; assembly: GCF_001604755.1. NCBI lineage: Eukaryota > Metazoa > Chordata > Aves > Passeriformes > Pipridae > Lepidothrix > Lepidothrix coronata. The sequence goes on from NW_016690291.1 coordinate 2,913,303, forward strand.
ATCAATTGGTTATTTTCTGTTTCTCTTTGCACTTCCAGTTCTGGGTGTTGTCATTGCATTGATGTGTCTTATCCACTTCATTAAGTGGTTTTTGTCTCTGGAGCTCATGAAAATTGTAGTGACCCTGGTTCTGTGTACTGTTCCTTTGCTCTTTCGGTGGTGGACAAAGGTTAACTTCTCTGTAGTTGAAGTGGTTAAATCGCTCACTCGAAGCTCGATTGTGAAGCTCATTCTGGTGTGGATCACAGCTGTGGTGTTGTTCTGTTGGTTCTATGTGTATCGATCGGAGGGGATGAAAGTTTACAACTCCACCTTGACGTGGAATCAGTATGCTTTCCTCTGCGGACCCCGGGCGTGGAAGGAGACTAACATGGCACGTACCCAGATTTTATGCAGTCACCTGGAAGGACACAGAGTGACGTGGACTGGGCGGTTCAAATACGTGCGCGTGACAGAGATCGACAACAGTGCAGAATCTGCAATAAACATGCTTCCATTTTTTATTGGCGATTGGATGAGATGCTTGTATGGTGAAACTTACCCTCTTTGTGATCCCAAAAATGTTACACTGGAGGAGGAGGAATTGTGTCGCCTGAAATATTTGACAAAGCATAAATGCCACATGAAAATGTTTGATCGGTACAAATTTGAAATAACTGTGGGCATGCCTTTCAGTAGCAAAAACGGAACCAAGCCTATAGAGGAGGATGATATAACCAAAGATATTGTCCTGAAGGCAAGCAATGAGTTTAAAAAAGTGTTGTTGAACTTGAGGCAAGGGAGTATAATTGAATTCAGCACAATTCTAGAGGGTCGTCTTGGCAGTAAATGGCCTGTCTTTGAACTGAAAGCAATCACTTGCTTGAATTGCATGTCTAAACTCTTACCTGCAGGGAGGCATGTGAAAATAGAGCATGACTGGAGGAGCACAGTGCATAAAGCCATTAAATTTGCTTTTGATTTTTTCTTCTTCCCATTCCTGTCAGCTGTATAATGAGCTCTCATATTGGTTCAGTGGTATCTTTAGTGTACATTTACTGCATTTACACTACCAAAGGTTTGGCGTCTTAAAAGGTAAAAAAACCAACAAAAATCCACCCTGCTGTAGCAATGCTCAAAATGTATGCTAATGCAGAGCATTGCTTGAGTTCTGTAAGTGTACACACTGTATCCTGACTTTAAACCCTGTATGACTGAAGTAATATATACTAGTTTAATATCGTAAATGAATACGGGGGATTGCTGCTGACTAATTGCATGGAGACTGTTTTGTCCAAAATGGGTATATATTTGCCTGTGGTACGACACTAGATGCATTCACTTTCTCAATGTTAAAAGCACTTTACTCTTTAAGTATTCACAATGTGCCCATTTGTATTTTCACAGGTATGATTTAGAATAAGTTGCTGACAACAGCTTATGTTGCATTTATTGCTTGTATTTATTTGGTGTTTTCTAGAAAAAAGTGATCTTAGAGCCAGTACCTGGTGGTGATATCTGCGTACAGAAATCACTGTTTCACTATTTGTCCAGAAGATAGTGACTTGTTTTTTGAAAGGGCACATTTCACACCCCAGCAAGGTTTTAAAAAGTCCTCAAGCTTCTATTTTGCATTAAATGTGGTGTACAAAAGTTTCTATTTGTTCTGACTGGTTATGATAGTTACACTAAGGTATAATCCATGCTGGTGTGTGAAAGGCAAACACCAGAGAGTAAGGCTGGTGTTGGGATGGTACCAGTAATGGACAAGCCAAAGCAACTGAAACTGTACCTAAAAGTCTACTGTAGAAACTGAAATAGAATGTTTGTTTAATGATTTTTATTGTGCAAATAAACATAAAATACCAACTTGAATTAAATGGCTTCAACATTTGTTCATTATGCTTTGGCGTTGTGAGCAGTTGTTTGTGTTGTGCTGATAGCAGCTTTCACTGAAAACTATAATTTAGAATGTTTAAAATGTTCTGGTGTGAGATACTTGAAGTTGTAATTGGCATTTTTAAAGCCATCAGTAAAATCTGGTATGGCAGGTGAAGTTTTTGTAGCTGTGAAGTCTACACACACTGCTTCCCCCTGCTTTTGTTGTGACTTGTGACCTTTACTGAGCACTGTATAGCTGTAGGTCACAGATACATCACACCATTGATCTGTGACTACTCCACTGATCCTGCTTTAGATTCTTTTCTGCCTTTCCATATCAGTCATCACTGGGACCGGGGAGAAGGTTTATCAGTGAAAACACAATAGAGAAGGGGAAACTTTTCGGGACAGGGAGGCATTTGGCAGCACTCCACCTATGAGCATCGCCCAGGGCTGCAGTTGGGAAGAAGCCAAAGGCACCAACAGACCTCCTGCCCAGTTCCCATGGCAGAAACCTTCACCATCCAAAGCCCTGTAGTCATGCTTCAGCCCATCAGAAATTACTGTGAAGTAGAATCATGTCCTCAGGGTGTTTCATTGTAGTTTTGAAATCTTGTCAACCTTTTCTGTTTCCATCTGGGGAAAAGGAGTAAGGCAGCAAGGAAATGTAAATTTTGATGTATTTTCACTTGCCTAGTCCCATTTTGGCTGAAAATAGGCCAAACTTAGCCCTTTTGAACCTCCTTTTGTTAGAATATCCATGGGCTTTTTTTTTAATACCCACCATTCTTCCTAGCTCTGAAATGAAAAGACAAAACATTATTTGTTAACTTTTTTTTTCCTTTCATAGACACAGTTGTGAAACTTCATATGTTTGTCAGGAGAAAAAGAGGCAACAGTCTTGGTATTCAGAACTAATGATAACATTTCTCTATTTAGCTTTTATTCCATGCAAGGATGTCAATTTACTGACTTACTGTGGCGCATTTTGAAGGAGTTGTTACATATTCTGAAAAGACCAAAGTGACTGAAGTCAAATGTGGGAAGTTGTGCAAGAAGAAGGAGAGTTCTTTATTGATTTTTTTGGAAAGATTTGCTTTTTAAGAGGAGACATCAGTTCCCATCTGTACCATAATAACAACTCTGAGACTTGTATTTCAGCTTTTTCTGAGGAAATAGGTAGAGGATATTTGCATATAACTGTTCCTTGGAAGGGGGAATATTCATATCAATATCGGTCAGATTGAAAGTTATATAATTCTCCTTTATGCACTTACATGGAAAAAAACCCCAAACAAACACAAAGCCAAACCCTGATTTAGCTAGATGCAGGGAAAAATAATTCATGTGCCCCTAGTGAGGGGTTGATGGGGACACTTGAATTTGTCAGGCGCTTCTTTCCAACTGAGGTGGAAAGTTTTGAATGCTGGCACATTGGAGGTCATTTTCCGTACATTTTCAGCTCTTCAGTGTAGCCAAAAGGGACAGAACAGGTAAATTTGACTTAAAGACCTTTAAATAATGCCCTTTAGTGCTAGTTCTTGATGCACAAAATTGAACTTGCAGTTCCAGGCAAGGTGTTTTTGCAAAGGGTACCTCCATCCAGTTCACATCTTGCAAGCAAACAGAGCACAAAATAACTTCATTCCACTCCTGCTACAGCTCTGTATTCCAAACCAGTCCGTTTTCTAGGTTGAGGAGACACCAGAATGTAGCAGCTGCAGTTAATTGTTTGATTAATCCTATATTTATTATTTTCTTACTCAGTTTTGAAGATATACTGAATTATCAACACTTCCAAAGAGGGTGCCCTTTCTCTATGCTGATAATTCAGTCTTTTGAATTAGTATTCATTAACTAAAGAGGAAGAGGAGGATATTACATGGCTATTGACACATCCAAATTAGGTTCAGCTGTTTTTCTGTAAGCTCAGCTTTAGCATTTAGAATATACAGAATTTAGAATAAGTATTCATTATTTGAATTTCATCTTCAGAGTAGCATGAAAAAGTACTGCTTGTTCTCCAAACTGGTACATTCTTCCATAAGCACAGAAAAACAACAAAACACATAGAAATTCTGAATAACTTAGGAACCCACTCTGTAATGACTAACAGCATCTTGCAGTAGGCAAAAATGCAAAGAGTTTTGCCCTATTTTTCCAGAGAAAGAAATTGGTATACCTAAAGGTTTGTGGATTCTTCAGTGGGATGGGGATGGATTTACAAAGGGAGGCTGCATTCCATCAGTTTTGAACTTTCCCACATGTCACCAGTAACAGAAATCAGGCCAAGTCACATGCAGAGGTGCCCACTCCAGTGCCACGGGGTGCCGATGTCTCTTATCCTGGGTCCATTGCCAACAGGAGCTCTTTGTTGTCTGGAGCAGAAGCTGCTGTCCCTTCGCTGTGGCTGTACATGATGCCTTTTCAGCACTGAGACTCAACTTCACAGCAGCAATCCCACTCCTTCTGTGCCATCAAAAGACATATGTCCCAGCAAAGTGCTTTAGTGGTGCTGGGTTTCCCAGGGGATCACAGACTCCCGGGCTGGGCTGTATTGTACCACCTGGAGATCTTTGACTCTAGTTGTCCTGTGTGCAGAAGATGGGGGTCTACATGGGCCATTTCTGGTCCCAGGCAGTGGAGGGGTCTCAATTCTGGCAAAACTTTTCTGTTACAACTTTTGTTCTAATCACATCGTCTTTTTTAAGGTGCTTGTATCTTCCTGGTACTCTCTAGATGATGTGCATCAGGTTGTTTTTCTTTTCAGGGGCCATTTGGAGAGGAAACTCTGAGATGGCTTGAGTTTCCCCAACACAGCCTGGCTTGTTCCACATGCAGTATAGATGGAGTGTCAATTTAGGATTGTTCTGCAGTGTCTGAGGTTATACTCCCCTCAGTACTTACCTTTATTGCTTGAGCAGTATAGATGTTGTAGATTTGTGACATAGAAGTATCCATGCCTCCAAAACTGTTTAGTCCATGCACAACACAGAAAGAAGCTAGAAAGAGTGTGGCTGAAAAACAAACACACACTTTGCAATCGGAGAAATATAATATGAAAGCAGAGAGAATGGTGTGATGGGTTGCCCTTGGGAAGTTCCTATTTCGCAGTGACACTAGTGTCATGTAGGATTTTTTGCAGCTTTTAGGTGCATCTGCTTATGAGGTCAGACTGCAAAGTCGACTTGGACAGGTGGGGAACTTAAACGATTACACTTTACAAAGAATAACTGAAAGTAGATTTGCACATAAGTTGTGTGGGTATACGGTAGTCAGAATGTTGTCATCTTAAAATCTGGTATCCTGTGTCCTAATGTAAGTGTGAAGTAGAGGTTTTAACCTTTGTGATGATATAATTCACCTATTTGTAAAATTTCTGTGTTGGCATTAGATTGCGCATCTATTGCTGTTCCAAGGATAAATATAAAGCAGCCTCTGCCTCTAGACCAGTTCTACCTCAGGCAGCATGAGGCTCACAACACCACAGCCAGGGAGAAAGGCTTTTGTTTGAGTTCTGGCAATTTGCTCCACATGGAGATGTAGACCCCACTGTGAGCTCTTGCTGTGCCAGCTCTGGAGTCTGGGGGGTGTACTCTATCTTCCACCACAAAACACTTCCCTTGGATCCTGTGTTGCTCTGGCCGAAGCACAGGGCGGCAGCTCCACAGCTCATGCTACAGCTGCTGTATTTCCAGTTGAGTTCCTGTGATGTTGCCACTGCATCTGATTTTATTCCCACTCTTATGACAGGTGATATTTCTCTTAACCCTGTTCTTGAATCCTGTAATTACATGTTAGTGTACATTCTAGAAAAAAACAAATTAAGTTTTAAGAAAAAGTGCTCTTTATGGGCTAAAAACTAACCTTCACTTAAAATCCCTTCATTTCATAGCCAAGTTTGTAGCTTCATTTTGGTTGGCATTTTGTTTGTTATGAGACTGGATTAGTCAGTGTTAGTGACATCTGCCTTGGCTTTACAGAGACGTCAGTGAATGATGTACAAAGGTAATTAACAATTCATTAATTAAGACATTTCCAGTCCTAATTATTGGCAGAGATTTTGTTCTCATCTGCAGTTTGTTGTTGGATGTCAAAAGCATTGCAGTACATCACCCAACTGTTGATGAGTTATACTTCTTCAATATGTTCTTTAAAAAGTCAGAAAATCCAGTGCTGGGGTGTCCAGCAGATCATGTCCTCACACAGGGGCCCTGCCTGGCAATTAGACAGGGCTCGTTAACCTCCAGAGAGAGCACATTTGTGTCTGGAGCCTCTCTGTCCTTGTTTATCTATTCAGTACTTTTTGCAAGAAAACCGTCCGTTCTCCAGTTTGGCAGGGGGTAGGTGTCCCCTGTCTGGCAGAGACCTCACCTGCGCGCTTTGCTTCTGTGCCATGAGATGGCACTCCAGGCTCACGCTGCGCTTCCTTCCCTCTGCTGCTGTCTCCAGAGGGCATTGCCAACGAACAAAAGAATCAGGGTCTGGTTTTACTCATTTTCGGAGAGGAAATGCAGATAGAAAAAAAACCTTTTATGAAAAATAGATAACCATTTGTAAAGCCAATTCCCTGCCAGTTACAAGAAACGTTAAACGAATTTCAAGACAAGACATCACTGTGGAGTGTGTCTACAATCCAAGAATATGAAAAGGGAGGAGGGAAAAATCTATTTTTCCCTGTGATAAAATACTGCACAGTGATAAACGAACAGCATATGAAACATGGGAAAGTTGTAAAAAGTGCAGTCCGGCTACTTTGCAGCTCAGCAGATTTTAAGAGGGTTCCTGTCTCTAAGATCTTATACAATAAACCTGTCAGTGACAATCTGCATTGTCTGATTCTGTAGTAATGTGAGCGGTGACAACACACAGTCCTGATGGTCCTGATGGTGGAAACCCTATTTTCTCCTGTGTCTTCATCTCTTAGATGCAAAAAATAATAATAATCAGGGCTTAATATAGCTTTAACCTTTTTATTAACTCTCTGTTATCTGAACAATAAAAGAACAGAGAAAATAACAGAGAAAATCCGTGGCAGAGTTTAATTAAAACTTAGGCAGAAGCCATGCTGCTTTAAGGGAAATTCTAACTGCAACTCTTGCTTGAGATAACCATGCACTATGATTAAGAAGTATTTGGGGAACGCAAAAAGGTTGTGGCAAGATCACGCACCAGGTAAAGGCCAATAAGGGAAACCCTGAAATACTGATTTTTCATCTTTTACAAATCAAATAGAAAAATGGCAGCAGGTTGTTAGAGAGTTTTTGTTCTACTTTTGAAGATGGCAGGATTTTTCTGCAATAATAGCAAGTTTGGCATCAGAAGGAGACCTGCAAATGTTGCTGTTAACCATGGGAGACAGCAGTGCTTGACAGCAGGAGCTGTGTCACACTAAATCAGAAAGGGCTTGAACCAAGCCCACAGACCCCATAATATCCCAGGAATCACTGTGTGTTAGTCTCAGCATGGCCTGTCTTTATCTGAAATAATTTCTTCACTTTAAAGGGTGAGGCATTTCAACAAAGCATCTCTTCTGTAGTTTCTCTCCTGTTCCTCCCTCCCTATTCATCGCTGGTGACAGCAGAGATGTTTCCACGACAACAAGCCATGCTGTTGCCTCAGGTGACAAACTATAACTTCAATAAATAATCACTGAAAATAGCTTCAAACAATTAATTAGGTAATGGAAATGTTATTTTAATAGGGCTTAGATGCTTTGGAAGTAGTCTACAAACCAAATTCTGATCAAGAATTTATCTACAATCAAAGCCAAAGCTGCCATCTGAAGGTCAGGATGGATATCACCGTCTGAATACTCTAAGAACCCTCTTTTTTATGAGAAACCCTTCAAGATCAAAACATATTTAATCCAAACAATGCAATGCAAAACAAGTTGATGGTGTTTTGTTTTGGGGTTTTTTGGTGCTAAATTTTGTTCAAAGCACATACTGGCAGGAATTTACCAACTTCCTCACCAAAGGCAGCCCGTGGTGCAGACAGATGATGAGCCCAGCAAATGGATTTGCAATAAATGGATTTTGCAGTTTTCTCTTTAGAGAAGATGCTTTCCTAGAGTTATAAATGGATGATTCATAAATCTCTCCTAATGCTGCTTCTAGTTCAATTGATCTTTAATCGTTGTTTAAAAAGTGAATCTCCATGGAGTGTTTCAATCCTATAGCCTGAAGTTTCTCTAGCTCAGGGCAGTAATTCTGTCTTGCAGCTTAGACATACATAGTCTTTAAGTGAAGATGGATACACTGAGTACATGCATGTGCCTTATATCACAGTCCTCACACAGCATGGGCACTCTTTGGGACTGGTAGTTGTCCTGGCATGATTTCTGTCTGGTTTTATTTATCAAATTAAGTTTCTCCAGAATAGTGCATCTATGAAGCAAAAGCAAGAAAGACAAGGGCTGCCAGCTTTCCTGTCCCATTAAGTTTGTGGGTTGTACAAACACCTGCCTTTGCAGTGCCAGATGTTCTCCTTCTCCCCTCAGAGGCTGGTTATGGATTGTGGTTATGGGTTAAGTCCTACCCTTCTGTGCAGAAAACTTCCAACCTGTGGATGAAGGACTCTGCACTGCTTCTACTGTGTGTTCCTCTCAGGCAGCTCCCTTTGGAGGGATTAACAACATCCCTTGTAGCTCCATTAGCAGTACAATGGGGTTTGTCCTGCTGTTGCCAGGTGCAATCACACAACTTGGATCAGTTCATTGAGAACAATGTAGAATGGAATACAATGTGCACTAAATACTGGCAAGACACAAAGTTTTTGAGACAGAAAATGGTGATTTCTCTAAACTAACTTTTATAGAAGCCCTATTGTTTTTGTTGTAACTTTGTCAGGTCAAAAATGAAAGCCAGGTTTGCTGCAGTCATGGTAAGAAAACCTCCCAACATCTGTTGTGTGTGGTGTCCACATAAAGCAGAGAGAGGCCTGGTTCCAGTCTGTACCTGGCACAAATCTTTGGAATAAGAGAACTAAGGGAAAGGTGTATCTGAAGATTGATAATTAAGGTGCTATGCTGTAAGGAAAAAGATGGGAATACTAAGCTGTACAAACCAGGGAATAGATACATAATGCCACCTCATGTCAAGTGCTCACAGCCCTACTTCCTGATCACAGTGCCTATTTCACTCTGGGTTTTCATTGTGGAACCTCTTTATTTCCCTGGGAAACTCCTGAAGATCTCGCTTTGGTCCCATGGGGATGAGACCAATATACAAACCCTCAGGGTTTCTCTGCAAAAAGATGTCTTTTCTCCACTTCACTTCCTGCAAGAGAGCAAACGATATGGGTGTGGGCCATGACAGCACCCTCTTGTGTATGCTGGAAAGGGAGAAAAGTTAACTCTGGGTGCCTTTGGCAGGTGGATGTGCATAAGGCAGCCACGTCCCTGGAATCATGGGAAGGGCTTTGTGTCCTGTACATGACAGTTACCTCTTTGTACTGGATTTTATAATTGAAGGTTTAAACAGTTAAACCCCTTTCTTAATGCATTGGTGGTTGCTAAGAAACAATCTCTCCAATTCTGTGGATCTTCCACTTGAAATATAGTATATTGGCAAATAGAGCTTTCCTCTCTGACAGCTCAGGAGAGAGGGAGGTGACAGGGCCCTTAACCTTGTGCCGATAAGAAACTGCTCCTGTGGCTAGCTGAGGTGGCTGTGCTTGGTCCAGTGGTGGGAGTCCCTGGGGGTTTTACCAGATTCTGGACACTGGGTGTGGCCCAAGAAAAAGCCTGAAGGGAAAACATGGAAAGTGATAGGATGTGGTGGAAGGAAAGGTAACACAGGAAAAACAGGCAGCACAACAGTCTAGGGGTGGGGTGTGGAATAAGACTCTGTAGAGGAAGCAAGGGAAATCTTTCTGTCCCCTGCCTTGGATAGCTTCAGGCTTCAATTGTCCTTCCCAAGAAAGAATCATCTCTGCTCTTTTGTAATGAAGATTGGATCTCAGGAGAAACTAGTTTTGGGACAGGTTTGACAGCACCTTGGGTTTAACCTGTACAAGGAAGAGATTTCTTGCAGCTCTACAAAGTGATTAGGAGATACAGATTTAAAAGTAGCACTAGATTCCTCAACATTCATTAGCAATATTACAATAGCAGCTCAAAATAACCAAATATTTTAAAAGGAAGCCTTAAAAAATGTGTGGAGGAAGGCGGTATAAAATAGCGCAGCTTATCTCTCATTTCATTCTAAAATAAGTCTTTACCTGCAAAGGTTGAAGAGAATATTTTGAACATGTTGACAGAGTGCAATTGATGCAGCAACATCTATCTGGGTTTGCAGATCAATAGCTGAGAGAAACAGAGTGCAGCTGTTCATCTCAGAGAGGTGTTAGCAGAGATGTCAGGGGACGATAATTGAACGAACAATGTTCTCCTCCCCATCTCTTCCACAAGACAGTCAAAGATGTGCATAAATTTACTGTGATCATTGTTTTCTGTATTGCAAACAGACTGCAATGCCAGCATCTCTCCTATCTGAGGGAAACCTCTGCTTCTTTCTGCATCTTCCCACTGAAGTGAGAAGGAGCCTGGTCTAGAGCACCTGGCAGGACTGTTGGGGGTGTTCAAGCCTTGCCAAGGAGAAATGAAAGCAAGAACCTGCTAAGGCTGAGGTACTGGCTCAAGTTATCGACAGTTGGCTCTCACTCTGGTGTCTTGCTTGGGTAGCATTTATGTTACAGGTAAAGAATGAAGGAATATCAAACTCCTTTTCTCCCAATCTGACACCTTAATTCCAATTTCAATTACTTACTTTTTATAATTCGTAGTGAGGTTTTTTCCCCCAGAAGTTATTCTGTTCCTCCTATTCAATAAATTAAGATGAAGCCACAGAAAGTGATGGGGTTTCTGGAGTTCTCTGAGCTAAGTGCTCCTCTCCCTAGAGCACAGGCACATTGCCATATTCATGTAACCTAGTGCCAGCTGAAGAACTTGGCCCTATATTTATTCTGCTTGAGAACCCGTTTAAACATCTTGGACCAGGCTTTTGCACGAGACATACACGTATGATTAGTACTAGTTTTAAATCAAGAAGTGGCTGTCCAGAAAACCACCCTGCATACTTTGATAGAGTCACTGTTGTATAGTTTATTCATTTTAGCAGCCATGTCATAAAAAGAATGTATAGCTTCACTGTGGTAATTAAAATAATTGCTTAATGGAATTGTTGGTTTAAGGATCTTGTCCTGCTAATTGAGGGTCTCCACTTGGCAAATGGCAAGACAAGTAATAAGTGAACCTCGCCTGGCCGATCCATATTCATGGCAGCTTATATAGCTGAGGGAACCGAGCTAAAAGTTTACTCAGTAAACATGCTTTGTATCATGGGCCAGATTCAGGATCTACAACTGCCTAAAGAGTTGTGCTCACTTTTACATGAGTAAAAGTTTGATCCTCATCCAAAGACAGTGAGAAGGAAAAGAAAGTTTCATTACTAAGAAATGCTTTTTTCATGGTGATCTCTGAGAGCAAACCTTCCAGAATGCAGAGTGAACTGGCCTCTACAGAATATCCAGACTGTTCCATGGCTTCACAAAGCCTAAGAAACACTCTCTGTCCCTACAAAATTAGGCCCACTCCAGTAATCCTGATTCTGCTACATGAGCAAGGTAAGTGAATTCATGCTCTAATTTTAGATGTAATACAATTTGCTGAGAAGACTGCAAATGGAAAAGAGTTCCTATTGGGAGTGGGAGAAAATTGATGATAATAAGGTTACTAAAAAATGGATATAAGGGCAAACAATCCTTATACTTGTCCTCTCATCAGGGTCAACCAAAGGCTCCAACTGAAGGCTCCAAAGGACTTAACTCTGCCTGAAAGCAAGACGACATGCTGGCTGCAAACCAGAGCAGGTGGCTTGTGCCAGTATCTCCCCCCAGACCACAGAGGGTTAAACTGCTGTATGCAGCTACTAAGTATGCGTGTGAAAATTTCAAAAGCATGAGAGTCAGCCATCTGGCTTCTGCTCCTACTGGGTATTTGGGGATGAAAAGGGAACCTGGAAAAGTAAATAGTGTATTGCTTGATGTGTTGATTTTCATCTCAGATTTCTCTCTTCAGTGCCTAGTCATATTTGTCCATCTAAATGAGTGGGATTGACTGTGTCTTCCCAAAAAAGGGCAAAAAAATTATCATCTAAGCTCTGGGAGAGCTGTGCAAAGCCACACACTTGCCTCATGTAACAGCTGAAGCAAATTTATTCTGGTCTGCATCCAGAAAATGGCCTCAGCCTCTCAGTGTCTAACCCATGTGTACTGATGGTGAGCGGGTTTACACTCCCAGAGCACCGTGCAGGACAGGCAGGCAGGGTCAGCTGCCTTGGACTGAGAGTCCAGAGAGCCGCCCCAGATCTGGGGCAAGCATCATGACCACCAGGGAGGCCCAGGCATCAGCTTGGGCCGGGAAGGGAATGCTTTCCTAGCTTTAGGGGTGTGTGCCAAGCCAGCATTTGTCTTTTTACTTAATTATTTTGTTTTATTTTACCCTGTGCAAAGAGTGTGGGGGGGGAAGTGGGATGCTGCTCTGCTGGTAGCAGTCTGGTTTGTCACTTGGGCCAGTATCTGTCTCATCTGGGAGGCCAGGCCTCGACACACCCCAGACCTGCCCCCACAATCCGCTGTGCTGGAAGGTCTCCAACCTGGCCAGTGATGACATTAATGCCAATTTCTTACCCTGTGATTTTGTGTGTCAATCCACATTGCACACCTGTCTTATTCCATCTGTAGGAGACTGAGACTCAAGTCTCCTAAAGTCTAGCTTGGGCTATGACCAGAAGAAGCAGCTGGCCCAAGGACTGAGCCCAGAGTGTATCTCCAGTTGTGCACACTCTCCATCGTGCTACACCCCTGATCCAACTCCTGGCACTGTGTTTACTTCTCTACCTGCCACAACACTTGAGGTTCCCACAGTAGCTTGTCCTCTAAGTGCTGATCCCCAACTCTTCTTTCTTCATAAAAAGAGCTAAACAACTCTTTCTTGCCTAGCTTAAAAATAAGCTGTGCCTTGAAGTCATCTATTTATGCCTTTTTTTGGTTGTAGTTTTATTGAAAAAGCTGGTATTAACATATTTATATTTTTATTCAACAACAATTAGCTAATTTGTGCAACACAAAAAATGCAGCCATGAACAACAGCTTTCAAAACAATCAGATTTACCAACTTTACCATCACTTACTCTACGCCACTGAAAGCTCAAACTAAAAAGAGAAAGAAAGTTGGAAACGTTCACAATGACGATGTTAACTTTCCATACATTCAAGAAACCAGGAAACCAATCTGTAGCAGTGATGTCAAAGACAGGAACGGAATACTGGTCTTTGAAAGGTTTCTATTTATTTCCTCTATAATCACTTAATGGTATTTTGGTTGGGTATTTAATTAGTTTTATAAAGCTCCAAAGATATATTTCTTTATTTAATTTTAACATGTTCTTTTTGGTACCCAAAGCTGTAACAGAGTAAGGTACTTCAAATGAAAAACAAAAAATCGTTGCATTAAGATCTGCTTTATAATAAGTTATCTATAGACTCTTACTTCAGACTGTTAAAAGCTAAATATATGTTTTACAGTATCTCTAGCTGTAAATGCCAATATGAGCTGACAGCAATTTTTTTTCTTTTTGAGCTGCAAAGGTTAATGGAGGGGGCCAAAAGTCAAAGAAATTGTATGACACCCTTGAAGCAGTAGTTTGGCATTAACAAGTTTTCTATACAATTTACCACATTCTTAAACCTTTTTACAAGGAAAAAAAAAAAAGGAAAAGGCAATTTTGTTAAATTTCATTAGAATAAGTATGTACATATACTGTCCATGCCCACTACAGCACACAGTATTTTATAAACAAACATTCTTTGTTCCCTTCAGAATTACCCTACACATTTCATACCATATGTGTTTAGTGTGGCTGGAAACTGGTGCACATGCGTTTGTGCTTCTACACACAAAATATACAGCATTGATGTAGAAAACTTCAAACAGACAGATTTCAGGTGTTGTGTTGAGATGTCATATAAAAGCTGTAGAGTTTGGTTTTTTATTTCTTGTAAGCGGATTTTCACCCACCCTTCCCCCCAAACTGAAATATAAAAGCATGCAGATCCCTTCATCAGTACATTCTCCACTTACCAAGAAATCAGTGCATAATGGCTTAAAGACTTTTTTTTTTTTCTGAGGAGTTTTAATATGGGCAGATTAACAGGCCATGTGAGTTGTGCTCTTTTATTCACGGTTTGAGTAGAAATCCTTTGGGATCCTGAATTTTCTGCCAGAGCTATTGGGGGTGCAGCAGAACTTTCTTTTCCTGTATTAGAAGGGCTTCCAGCCCACTGCACCATCCCTGTATCATTCATGCATGCTCTACATTGTGTGTATTTTCCTTTTCCACTTATATCACTAATCATTTTATAACTGAGATAGATCTAACAGTATTTATGTGGGAGAAGATTTTGTTTGGTTTGGATTTTTTGATTTTTCGTGTTTCTCCAGGAATAATTTTGTCTCCCATCAGTGGACTCATTTAAAAGCATTAAAATTCACCGAGCAGTGCTGCCTCTCACAGTATCATTCTTTTCACAGTTAACAGATACCAGGCACTGCCTGTAACCCCCAAAGGCCAGGATTAACATAACCATTCTGCAATCAACAAATAAGGGACTTTACCCAGTTACAGTGATGTAACTTTATTCCCACTCAAGGTGGTTGTTGCCTTCATAGCACTTCTAGCCAAGGTTTCCAGAACTCTAACCCCCAAATGGTAGGATGGGTTTGTGTGCTAACTGCCAGGCTCTGTCTGACCAGACGGTCCCTCTGGAGTGGCAATGCCAGGTTTTTTAACAGTCCTCCACACAATTAAGACATTACTTACTGTTTTAAACAGAGCAAAGAGATCTATGGAGAATAAACTTCCTAACATAAACTGGCTGAGTAACTATACCAGTCTGTAACTTACTCACTTGGGAAGGTGAAGCACAAAGTAATGTGATAAATAAATAAATAAATAAGAGGGCATTGTAAAGAAGGGAATGGGATGGGTGAGATGGGGCAGCTTTTCACCAGCAGGGATTCTGCTTCCAGCTATAACTGTCATGAGGCCCCTCCAATGTGCCACATGCTCTAAAGGGATGTGGCTATTCATTCTCTCAAACAGGCTCAGCTTAGTTGACAGACAGGAAAACAGTACTGGAAAAAAAAAAAAACAATCAAGAGATCGAGGCAAAAAGCTCTAACAATGTGGTAAATGCTGTGGCTGCAAAAGCAGGCAGGGCACCAGAACAGCACAGTCCTGCAAACCACTGAGACCCTTGAAAGGATGGATGGGAGTTGAGGAGCCTCAGCTCTCCTCAGGAACGTTCCCAAAGTGAATAAATATCCCAGTTTGTTTAGGGGGATCGATACAGACCATAGTACTGGATTTGCAGCCGTGCCTTTTACTCATACTGTTGCAGTGATGGAAAATAGTTGGCTTGCCACCAATAATGATACAGGCTGAGGGATGAAAGGATGCAACCTACAAATCCCACCACAGAAGCCACAATTTTTGTGAAGATCACATCCTTCTACAACTCTCAAAAGGCTGGTTTGTAAATATAGAGGGATATTGATAAATCTAGTGCATTTCTGAGTTCACTTTATCCTGAAATATGTACAGATTGTTTGTCGCTGCTATAGCAATGATGTTCTCAGTTGGGTGCCATGCTGTGTGCAAGATCTTCTTAGTAAAGTCCAAACTATCAACACTGATGTCATCTTTCCTCCGTTTGCCTCCAACGCAGACTCTCCGGGGCTTAAGAATAGCTCGTGGTTTGCTGCTCTCTCGGGAAGCCTCCAAGGTAACATCCCGCTTTGTATTTCGGTCAAACATTCGAAAAAAGTTGTTATAAGCACCTGTCATTATCACACTGGAGAGAGAAAGAAAGAGAGCGAAAACAAAGACGGTTAAACAGAAGCTGGTGGGAAGCCTACTAATGTGACTGGATCAGGACAGCTGAGTTTAGCCTTAAGCTAAGTTGTCTTCTGGTTTCAGATGGGAAAGAATAATAAAAAAGGGAGGTTCCTCAGTATG
Source organism: Lepidothrix coronata (assembly GCF_001604755.1). Classification (NCBI taxonomy): domain Eukaryota; kingdom Metazoa; phylum Chordata; class Aves; order Passeriformes; family Pipridae; genus Lepidothrix; species Lepidothrix coronata. The sequence continues at coordinate 2,929,244 of NW_016690291.1, forward strand.
TCCCATAATGGTTTTCTTCTACCAATGTCTTCCCCTTTCAATTTATTAACAGTTACAGTTACCCCAAAACATGCATCCTGAAGCATGCACAAATGTAAGGACCCTGACGTCAAGAGACTGACTTCACAAGATTATAAAAGCAATATGCTTTTACTTATGTTATTTTTAATTACCCTCCAGCCTTTTATGAGCACTTAAGGATCATATACTGCAGGCTTTTTTCTTTCTCCAGAGCTATACCTTCAATGACAGCTGAGTTTTACTGTAATTCCAGAAACAGTCTAAAAAATTTTTTCAAGTATTTCAAACCTTTTCATACAACAGTAAGATTTAGTACATAATTCTATACTTTAACAAATATTTTGAAGAAAGGTGTTCTGAAAAATCATACCAAATTCTTTCCAGAATAAACCCTTTTCCTTTCTGAAGCCACAGACCCTGCAAGTCCAGACACCATTAAAATTTGTATCTACAATGCTTCATAGAAATAAACACATTAATAAACAGGATTCTGTCATCTCTTGTATGAAGTTTGAATGAAACATCAAGTCCAGGATATATTTCTGGGTCTGGGAAAAAGAGACAGAAAACATACCTCGATCTGTATAAAAATTACCCCATTAATCAGCTTGTAGTTTGAAATAATGGATTGCCAGTTGCTTCATTCCCCTAGTCCCTAGGGGAGGATATTTTGTCACTAACTTTAATGAATTCAGGATTTCATCCATGGCCCTCAGGTTATTGGATTAGCATAATCATGGGTTTCAGAGCCTTGTTCGAAAGCTCATCCCCTGTGAACTTTTTCCATATGAGAAGCCAGGGCTGTGCTCTACTCTTCTGTCTCAGCCCCAAATAGGATGTTTTTCTTCTGAATTTCCTTTCTGAAAGAGGAATCTACCCCAAATGGTCAGGTCTCCACAGGAAAAGCTGTACAGTTTTAAGACTCAGGTAATCAGGAATTATTTGCCTTTCTAGTTGAGTCCAACAGAACATATTTCACATGCTTTGCTTTAATAAACTAACCTCCATGTCAAATGACAGCTGCTTTAGCACTTTGCTGTTGGAGGGAATCTGTATGGAGCAGCAGACTAGCCAGGGAACCATGGCACATGGGAGAATATGGGAGAATTTAAAGGCATAAACCACACTCTCCACCACACAGACACTCATTGGCTGATTAGATTATACACTCCTGGATTCAGGAGCTGTCTTACTCTGTGAGCACAGCCTCGAGCCAGTGCTGCCTTGATCTCATTTGGGGCCATTAGGAGTGACTGTAATACAAATGAGTAATACACAGGGAAAGTCACAAATGTGAGCTGTGCATCTCACTGCTCCTGCACTGCAGCTGGTGACTGACAGCAGCTCAGAGCACTGCAGGGTAACGAGAGCAGGTGAGCTGGGTGTGGATGCTGTGAATCACTAGCAGAGCTGCCAGCTCCAGCCTGCTTCCACATTCGGTGATGGCACACTGGAGTTTGATGACAGCTGATACCACAATGAGCTTTGTGCAGCTGCTGAAGTGCCAAAGGAAACTGCTGCAAATTAGATGGGGTAGCACAGAGACCCAGCACACGCTGCCCTCAACAACAGCTCATCTACAGCCTTGGTCCTGTGGAGAGGGGCTGTTCTCCTGAGGTCTGCAGGCAGCACAGTGTCAGCTGCTCTGCTGCTGAGACTGGGGATGCAGAGACACTTGTCCATACACAGCAGCATCCAGCCCTGGCAGAGAGCTCCTCACTACTCTCCCGGAGTAGTACCCACCCCAGGGTTGCCTGCAGAAAGGTTTCCCTTACCTTCCCCACCTACAATGGCCTGGCACAATCCTGCTTAGCAAGGTGCAAGTTAAACTCACACGTTAAAAAACAAGAGTCAGTGTGACAGATTGATAAAATGTATCCCAGAAGCTGCAGAAAGCCTATTGATCAAGATTAGTGCCTATTTCAGAAATTGAATCAACAGCACTAAATCAAATGTTTCACTCCTTCCAAATCACCGTGTCTTGTCATTACAGCCCCCACTGTAATGGTTATTTCATATCTCAGCACTCACATACACCATTTGTGATGCAAACAGCCCAGCTGTATATTTTCCCCTAGGCAAAATTTTGAAACAGGTTCATAGTGCTGGGGTACCCTTGTGCCACAGGCTGCAGAGCTGTGGCTCCCAGGGGGATGAGGAGCACCCCTCCTGATGAATGCAAGAACTGTCAGGGAAACAGTTTTCATGCTGGCAGAGTACCAGTGCACCAAATGCAGAGAGAGATGTTTGTTAAGGGGCTTATTTTTAGGAGGTTTTACTTGCAGTAAAACTGCTTTTACAGTCCATTTGCTTTTTAATTTCTTGAACTCTTGCATGTTTTTAAAAAGCTGCTTTTTTCAGTTGGATTTACTGCAGTTATTTTTTTAACATATGTAGATGACTACTTTTCATGCTGGCCCTGTTTTTCTGCAGTTTAATGGCTCAGTAAAAAACAGCATTATGTAAATGAGAAAGTGCCCATTCTTGTTCAAGGTCACAAACACAGATGGATTATAACCTTACCTGCTGCTTAAAATAACAATAAAAGAGAGTGAGAACTAGATGTAAGCCTGCAATTTATTCTCATTCAAGAAAATACAATGCACAATAATGCGGCATGGAGATTTTTTTTTATAAATATTAGAATATAAATTGCAGCTCAATATAGGAAGAGTCTGTTCTGTATTTCCAGATTCTGCTCTGCACAGCAGTTTAATGACAAAGGTTTGCACAAAACCCTTGCAAGAGAGGCTGGTCCAAGAAACCAAAGCAAGCCCCTCACTCAAAAAACCCCACATCACTTCACAGGTGTGTAAGGGAGCAGCCCTGAAAAGCTCTGCCTAACTACTTTTATTTTATTTAGAAAGCAGGCTTACAAGTTCTGCTTTACCTGCTCAGAGTACCATCATCTCAGACATGCACAGACTTCAGACACAGATCACGCTCCAGTGCACTCTGAGTGTACTTATAGCTCAGGCTGGAACAAAACTCCAGCCTGACTACTGCACCCTGCCCCAATCACCACAGCTACAGGTAGCACGATTACAACAACAAAAAAAAAAAAAAAAAAAGGCGAAAAAAAAAGCAGGGAAAAAACCCAATGGCTGCAATATGACTACCTATACTACCTACCACTACCTACCTTTCACTCACTGGCAGCCCAGCCAGTGATCTGGAAGGAGAGACAACACCCCATACCTGCAGAGCTTTGAATGCATCCACACTGCCTCACACTAACACTCCTGTGTTGCCCCATGAGGGGAACACGTCTTCCTCTTTACACTGTGCTGCTCTGCAGAGCCTCTGGAGTATTCTGTGCTCCCTCTGTTTGTGCTGCTCCAAGCAAGGTCTGAGGGTTTCTGGCAATTTTTTGGGTATGTGTGGTTGGAGTGACAACACAAAATGCTACTGATTCCTGCAGCCTGCACTGACACTGGGCATTCTTGCTTATTAATGATGCAATCTGACATATCTCACTGCCAAACTTCAGCACCTCTCATGCAGGGTCACTACGGCCCAAAGTCTTCCACGTTATTTACTTTTTTTTTACAGAAGGTGAAAGGGGAAAGGGAAAACACCAGTGCAGACCAATCCTACTATTATTAATTGACTTTTCTTCTCACTCCCTCCCTAGTAACTATTCTGTTCTCTTTCTCTCTTCATCTCCAGTGAAGAATCTGGCCTTTACCACATTTTCCAGACAGGTTTCTCTTTCCCCTTCTCTTCCTTCTTCCCTCTCCTTCTTCCATTTCCAACTATCCTCCTCTACAATTAAAAAAAAAAAAAAAAAGCCTTATCTGCTTCTCTCTTCCTTTTCTGCCCTCTCAGGTCTCTGTTCTACTTCTGGAAGTCTCACCGCTCACCCTTTCATGGTGATCTTCTGCTACCTCCAGTCTCACACACAGCTTGCTCGGCTCTCAAGGTTTTTGGACTTGCATCCTTGCCTTCTTTGGGCTAAAGGCTGGAGAAATAGCTGGTGGGTGTGTCTCCTCTCTCATCACATACAAATGACTGGTTCTTGTGCCCCTGAATCCATCAAGAATTTGGTAGTGCAGGTTGTGACACCACAGATGTCAGGATGCTGGGAGATCACAGGTCTAGGCTGGTCATCTACCAGCTTACCATGGAATGCAGGGAAAAAAGCATTGTGGGTTGTCTATTCTGCAGGAATTTTTATTCTTGACAAGAGCTGTAAGAAAGAGCTTTGCATACAACCAGGTGTGCAATCTGCTTTTCAGCTGGGCAATAACAACACAGACTTTGATGAGCTTTCAGCAAATCCCCAGGAACTAAAGCCCATTTGGGCTGGAGAGGTAGTTTCAAAATTAGCAGAACATTAACTGTACAGCTCCCATTCAGTTCAGGCTTCTTCACACTGTGCCATGCTGATCTGGTAGCCAGCAAAAATTCAGGTAAGGTTGTTTCTTCTAAAAGTCAATTTTTAATCTGCAAAATTGTCTGGAGCAAAGGATTTGAGAAGAAAATTAGTATCATTTGTACTACATTACAATGAGATCTTCCACAGTATTTTTTAGGCAACAAGATTTCATCAAACATGCCAGTCACTAAGAATTGGCATAGCTCTGTCTTTCTCAGATCTGTTATTCCCATACTTCAAGCCAACCTCTTAAATGTCATCCATGTTGCAGCCATCCTTGCAAACAACAGTCTTTGTCAAAACTGCTCTATTCAGCTGGATTGTCAGGGTTTGTTCTGAAGCTCTGGGGACATCAGCTGGAATTAAGGCTTGCTTAAAAACCAAACCATTACTTGTTTCACCTTGTTTTGTGTTAGTTTTCTTGTTTAGCTTTTTTTTTTTTTTTAGACTCTTTGATAACAACTTTTGGGCTCCAGATTACTCTTTCTAGATGCATAGAAATTTTTATTCTACACACATTTTTACTGGCTGGAGAAATTCAGCTCCTGTCATAGTTCCCCTTCTTCACTCTTGTTCAAGAGACCATGGACAGAGGATGTGATAGGACTAAGGCTGGGCAGGGCTTCAAGGACCAGCACACACCAGGCTTAAGGATGACAGAAAAGCTAAAAGAGTCCAGCTAATCTGCCCCTCACTGCAGATGTGGCAACAGAACATCATTCCCTGAGGCAGGAGAGGCAAGGCTTGGACTTCAAGCAGGTGTGAGGGGAGGAGACTCAGAGCAGCAAGAGTCCCTCAAAGCATCCAGCATGGAAAGGGACCATTTCTTTGACCTGAAACTGTCTCTCAATTATATTTTTAGCCCCTAAATTTGCAAGATTTCACTACCATGTGTACCAGTGCAGAACAGCACATCTGCAACCTCCTAGGATTGACATGAAAGGTCCACCATATCTGGTTTCACAACAAGCTGACCTAACAAGAAAAACAGATTGGTTGCAGGAAAACTCTTCAAAAACATTCTTCACAGAAATAAAAATAATATTTATTATAACAAAGGGAAAGGAGGAAGCACTGTTCTAAGCAATCAGGACCTGCTGACATATTGAGGAATTTTCCTTTATGCTGTGCTGTGTGAAGCCACTGACTCCCCGTCACAAAGAAGGAACTTATTTAAACCTCCTGGGGAGTATGCAGATGGAAAAACTCGAGACACCAGATTCAGGGTTGTGGCACTCTGGTACAGCTGCCTAGCATAAGACTGGGAATAAGAATAAGGGATCCCCAAGTACTTCCAAGTTAATATTTGACATGCTGAGCCTTGAGAACAAAATGATGTCTTCTAGCTCTCCACCATGGACTGTGCTGCCAGACAGGAATAGACTTTCAAAAACTCATCCAATGGGATCTGCCAATTCTGCCTGATTAGAGTGAAGGCTGACGGATATTCAGGGGAATGAATGACAGTTCAGTAGGAAAGGACTGACTGAACAGTTGTATGTGACTTCACTCATTTGCTTACAGCATATCACTTATCATGACGGTATTCAGAAGTCTGCCTGGAAGGGTCCCATACACCCATTCATTTGAAATCTTAAAAAAAATATAATAGTAACTAAGGTATTTACTTACTACCACGTAGAATTACTATTTTCTTGCCTTTACTGGTTTCTTTACCTCGTAAACAGCTACAAAAGGGAGCTAATTTTTAAGGTAAAACTGAAAACTGTTGACAGTGGGAAGAAAACAATGTCTTGGGGGTCGTTATTAAAAGACTTGGCTTTAGACATGAATAGAAAACATAAATTAAATTGCTGTGTAAATAGAGCTCACATATTCTACATAATCATGTAATGGTATATACAACAAAGATAGCATGATTTCAGTGTAATATTCTCAACTACAGATAACATGTGCTCATCTGGTTGAATTAGTGTACGACCCTTGCTTGGCTCCCTCCCCTGACCACCGTTGTAGCCAAAGTACACAGTGATTAATGTGCCCTTCAGCAAATGAGATCGGCTCTGTCTGATTGTATTAGTTCCTGTTCATTGGAGTAACTGAGCATCAATCACGTTCTAATCAGAGCTCACGTATGTTGATTTTTTTTGAGAACGGCCTCACCATCAGGTTCTATCATAGCCTAGATTAACTCCTTAGTAATGACAAAAATGAATAAAAAGTATTTTCACCGAAATAATAAACACACTTTCATTTTTACCTGAACAATCCTGTCACTTTAAGTTGTTGCTGTAGCTTTAAAGATAAAAATAACATGTTTATAAGAATAATAACTGCAGTTATTGCTGTTATGTAGATGGATTAATAATATAAATACTGCAGCATCTCTTAAAAGTACCACTGTTACTACATATTGCTTATCTTTAGCAGTAGCCCTTTTTAAAAAAATACATACCAAAAGGATCAATTAAGTGACCTTAGTATTCAAATGAACTGTCCTTTAAGAGGTACTGGTACCTAAATATTATTTAAATGATGATCCACCAAGAAGAAATTATCCTTGTAGCATGTAGTAATACAAAACTTGTCATACACAGAAACAAGGAGCTCAGAAGAGTGAATGTTCTTCAAAAGATGGACATCAGTTCTGATGCATTTGACTCTTAAAAAGAAACAACTAAATTAAAGGGAACCCTTATCTTTTGTCAAATGTTGCCACCTTCTGTACTCAAGAGTTTCTTATAATCAAGGGCAGCACATTGTGTTTAGTGACGGATTTGGTAATTGTGCATGACTAATAATGCCTCAGTGTCCAGGCAGTAGAATAAATGAAGCCCTCACAATCTAATGTTCCCACTTAATAATTACTTTCTGCATTGATCTTTCTGATCTGTCAAGTAGGAATGAAAATATTAAGCTCACTTTAAATCCTGATATTGAATAAGAATTCTATTATTACCAGGCAACTATCCAGAGAGTGGTCTTACTGCAGTAATGAGGATGGCAGCACTTCATTTGACCACAGGAGAAAGACTCTGGGCCTGGGAACCAGTGGCTGTCCATCCTATACAATGCACTAAGAATTCCCATCAAGGATAAGCAAAATGGTTTGAAAAGACCTGAAAAGTCCTGGATCTCTGTCAAAGTTTCACAGTATCTACATGATTTGATTGCACTGTTGTTCCGTGCCAGATTTAGGCAGGGATCAGCACTATCTGTATTTCCAAGAAATGTTTTAAATTTTGTATTTCTAGTAGGACCAAACTCATGCAGTAACCAGGCTACTGAAAAAAACCTCTGCTAAACATCCATTCATGCATGGGTTTGGGAGTTTCAGAAAAAAGCCTCAAAACCTGGATCTTCCTCTAAAACTTCTGTGAATCATTCCCACTTCCTGACCATCCCAAAGCCATTTTCACAACAGCTGGTGCTGAAATTGTAGTGAGAGCAATTTGGGAAGCAGTTTGCTCAGTGTGGTCCACCTTCGTAATTTTAAATGGCCAGCATTTTGTATCACAGGGGGAACTCAATGTCAGAAAACACATTAGTCTGGCATGCAGACAACAGAGATAATGGAATTATATTTTTTCATTTGCATAATAAATGATACAAGGTAAAAGTTTTATTTCTTAACAAAGACAGAATCTTTCCATTGGGCAGGCACAGGAACTGAGCAAAAGAGAGTAGTCTAAAGATGTCCCTTGTTCAGTGTATGGCATAACACTTTATCTGCATTCATGGAACACAGGAATGGAAGAGACCTTGTTCTGTACTTCCAAGTTCAGACACTTGTAATTTTAACCAAAGTCACATATAACTGCTTTCACAAATTTCCTGAGCACCATCATCAAAACCATTGGCTTTCTCATATCTCCACCACTCAGGATGGGAAGACAGCTCCACACTGTCACTTTCTGGACAGGTATGAACTACCTCTAATTTCCAGGTTATAATTACCCTCTTGACACTCAAAACCTATTTGCTGTTCTGTCATTGTCATTCTCATTTTTCTTAGCTAGATCCTCCTTCCTCCCTATGTATACCTCCCTGATATACTTACTAGAAGCAAGTATAATCTTGGCTTCTCTTTTGCTAAGCTGATAAAAACCAAAGTCCTGGTCTCTCCTCTCTTTGGAGCAGCTGTCCATTTGCTCAATTATTTCATCCACCTTGGAGACACGGGACAGGAAATGTGTAAATGCAGTCCAAAGGTCTTTGAATAAGAGCCCAACATAATGTCACCACTACTTCTTTCTCTGCTGGATATCCCAGTCTTGCCCATTCAAGGATCATATTTGCTTTTTTCACAGCTGCCCCACACTCTGTTTCACAGTCCTTGCCCAGTCCAGGGGGGGCAGGCCTGCTTCAATACAATGAGACAGACTGTTTTTCCCAAATGAGAGGCTAAGTGAGCTGAAGGAGCAGCTCCAGGCCCAGTGCCAAACTTCTGCCTCTTGGCTCCTAGCTCTGCTCAACCAGGAGCCACTGTGTGTCATTCAGCACTGGCTCCTGTGCTCTCTTTCACATGCATTTTGTAGACTGCTAATCCCTTCCACAGTCACCTAGCATATATGAATGTCCCTGGGAGTTGTTTCCAACTGATAAGATGAAGGCTTGTGTTCTTTTTTAACTAAAATCCTCACCTTTCATTTATACTCTGGGATTTTATCCATTTTTATTAACCCAGTCCTCTCATCTAGCTATTCCTGCACAATATTCCTACTCCACAAACTACTGTTACCATTTGCTAATATTATGGCATTAGCCCATTCCACCCTCACTCACACTTGCTGACTTGTGACCATATTTCTCATTAAAATATTCAACAAGATATTATGTCCAAGATAAAAGCGCAGATCTCTCCTTCAGTGCATAAGGAAAGAGGCTGCTCTGATGGAGGGAGATATCAGAAGTGCCATTTGGCAGCAGTTTGCAGAGAATTAGTGGGTGCCTGTGACTGCCTTTCCTCACTCCCTATTTCCAGTAAATGAACTCAATTCTGAGGCAGCTCATGTGCAAATACAGGATCACACAAGTTTCCTTAGTGTGTTGGTGGGGTTGTGAGAGTTGGCATAATTCTTTTTAACTTCTGCAGCCTACTTATGATTTTGGTGAAAATGGACATAATTTGAAGATTTTCTTCCCTTAAGGTATGAGCCAAGGGTATTAAGGCATACATCATGTCTAAGGAGGTCAGAACACAACTGCACAAATATCCAAACATCTTTTATCAACCTGAACACTGGTGTGTAATTCTGTATATTGATGTGGAAAATAACCATGTGTAACTATTTTTGGTTTGTTCCCCATCATATGGGAGCTCTTTTGCTAACTGAAGACAGTGATGGACAGAAAGATGGATTACCTGTCTGATCCATTCCATGCACATTCAAACTTGTCAAAGATGCAGTCATTTTCATAGAGGGAACATAACTTGCTTCTAAGGTAATCATGGACCTGTTTCAAAGAAAATAACTGTTATTCTTGAAATCAAAGAAAATACAAAACTTTACAACCAGCCCTCCACTTTCTGCTTTGTCTCCCACGTTCACTTTTAAAATATGCTGCACAAACTGGTAGCACTGCAGAAGATACTGTGTTTAAACTCTAAAGAAGCTATCTGTACTTTTCCACAGCCCAATTACCCAGGTGATGCAGAATTACTGTTGCAGGAAGGCACGAAGTCTGCTTCCCTCAGCAGGCTGCAAACCACCCGTCTTCAACATATTTGTTTCCTGCTTGGGTGATTTTCTCAGTGGAACCTAATTCCCAGAGACATTTCACCAGCTGATACCCTCGATGTGCTAATTAATGTGCACGAAATCTAATTTAAATAGTAACAAAAAGGTCATATTCCAAGATAAGTGGACTCTCACTTGTGGCAGAAAGAACTTGGCTCTATTAAAAGAATCTGTAGTATATGGTATTACATATATTTGTGTAAAGTATTTCAAAAGCCAAATACAGCACAAGGCTGCAGTTGTACAGGCTGCAAATCAGAACACTAATTCAGCCCAAGGATACCTCCTCTTTGTCTGAGACTTAAAAACAACATTGTAAATTCTCACTTGAAAAGTGGGACTAACCAGCAGAAGAACTTTCTCCTCTGGGCTCTGAGGAACAAGGGTTCTCATAAAGAGAGATCTCATGCAAACTGTTTCAATCCTTTGCTGAACTGGATTAGTTTTCCTTCTGGATAATTGGTTTCATTCCACAAGGAAATAATAAGCTCGAAAATCCCTGCCTAGACAAATTTACTAATGCATTTCCACTCGTGATATTTTCTTCCAGCTATTGTAGAAACTGTAAAACAAAGGTGCATGGGTGGCCTCTCTTGGAGTCGACACACCAACCCAATGACCCAGGGACATAATTTAGCTCTGGCGTACTAAGGTTACTGGTTCTTGCAAGTTCGGTGAAACTGTTCCTGCTCGTGGTTGCTCAGCATCCTTCCCTGTCCTGAAGGCACAAACATTTCTTCTGGCAAAATATTTTCTATCAAGACCAGGTGAAGAACAATGACCTTTCACTTATATTTTCTTTAAACTAACCCATTTTCAATTGCCAAATTATACAGTATCCAAAGAATATTTGTAACATAAGGTTATTAGGGATGATAAATTTTAGTTATGGATCAATTTTCATTAATAAATTAATGAACACTGAACTGTGCATTAAAAGATAACACCTTATACAGCAAATAATTGCCAAATGTCAGATGCAGGTAGAGCATTTCACAATTAAATGCATTTATCTTCATGGTGAGCAATAGGTCAGAACACTTTTAGTATTGATGCAGTTTCCTGCACCTCCTGTAATTAAATCCTTTCATTTTCTCTTTACTTAAGCCTTTTTATGTTAGCACTGTAATGTTTCCTTTATCATCTTTTTGAGCTCGCAGCACTTGGAAGAAATAGGCTAGGTAAGGCAGAAGGGAGGAGATCATTTGCCTCATTGACTGTCATTCCTAGGTCTTTCTCTTGTTACCATTTCCAGCAGCCATCTGTCATGACCACTGCCATGTACACACCCTTTGCAAAGTGTGCCCAACTCCACAGCTTGGAGCTGTGCCTTTCTATCAGCTCTGTCAAAAAGCATTTTGCAATTCCTCTCTCAGATGTCCTACCACCCCAAGGTCTCAGTTCCTTTTTGTTGACTGTCAAGTCAAGACTGTCAGACTTGCACTACTGCCTTGGACAACCACCTTGCTCCTTATGTGGCCCTTTTGTTACCACATTTGAACACATTTGGACCCTTGAAGTGACTATGAAAAACTAACTGGAAGAAACACTTCATTTTCACCCTGTTTATATGTTCATCTGCCACTACCAACTGAGGGTAAAATCAGATTTGCCTTGTCTGTTACATATTGGTCTTATCACATAAGAATAGTATTTGAATCCAAACACAATTAATTCCTAACTAATTACCAAAGGCATTCACCTTTTCTTCACTGCAATGTTTTAGGTTAGACCCTCACGGAATTATCTTGCAATTCTGTGCTCCAGACTACATATCTTCACAGGGAGCTATTTTGCTGGGACTGAACAGACACAATCAGGAATTGCACTGGTGACACATTACTCCGAATCCCTATGCTACAGACCCTGCCAAAAGTGGATCAAGCCATTATGAGTGTTCACCTTGCTGCTGCTGAGGCTTCTGCTGGGTTAATTCACCTGGCAGCATCAGAAGAGTAAGCTATTAGGCAGGGCTGCCTTACAACATTCAAGCATTGGCCACTCGGCTGTATGGCTCTCTTAGTGCTGTCCAGTGACCATACTCTGCCCCTTTTTCTATTGTGTGAAGCATGAACAGGAGAAAATCATGTTGGAACAGTCAGCAGATGTGTTCAGCAGGACTGCAACAGCTGCTCTATGCAACAGCATTCGTTGAGCCACAACACTGATATGAAAAAGGACCTGCATGAGTCATTCATTTTTGTTTGTTGGTTTTTTTAATACTAAAATTGTAACCTGATAATGAAGCAGTACAGTTACAGACTTTGCTCTTTCTTACAGCTCTGTGTGAAGTCTCCTGTTGTGACCCTCTTCATGAGTCTCACACCTAGGTAATATCTAAGTGGCTACCATGCAGTGGATGAAATGAGAAATACAATCTTTTAATGAGCACCTTTTAATCTTTTAATGATATATTTGTCATCATAATTATGTGGGTACATAACTGAAAATGTTAGGTTTATTTGTTGCCTTCAGGTGATCTACCACAAAAAAACCTTTTGAGAGATTTCCAAGTTTATATATGAGATTTAGGTATGTGAGAGAGAGATATCTGTAAGACAAATTATTTAAGAGAGTCATTTAAACCACTTTTTCTTAGAACAGAACCTTTCTACTCTCTGCAGTTAAAAAACATGAAAGGTTGCTCAGAGCAGCTGAACTATGCAAATCATCTGGAGTCCTGTGCTATTGGCTTCCCAAGGCTCCCCAGATTCCAGATTCTCTTTTAGTCCACTGCAATGCTCAGCAACACATCTGTATATTCTTTACAAGGCACTGGACAAATATTCAAAAACAAAAGGCAATCCAAAGGTTAAAGTAAGGCAGTAAGAACACTGTTATATTTATAGGAGGTTTGTTGTTGCGGGTCTTGTCTTTTTTTTCTATAAGCTTCTGACTGTAATTATCAGTACTGAAAATTTTACATTATACTAATTTTTCCCATCTCAGCATGAAGAAATATGACTTTTTAATTGGCCCTACTGTTGGGTGTCAGACTAATTTAAGGGTTGCCAGCTTGTTTCACAGCTACGTACACGAGGAAATAAAAGCAGGTGTCAAGACAAACAGGTTGGCTTGACCAGCTATTCCTCTCCAGGGACAAGGCTGCCTACTAAATTAGCATAGGTATAAAATAATGTTTTACCTAAGTTGCCAAAATCTGAAATATGATTCTGTTATATAAAACACAGTCTCGCCCTTACCCTCCCACCACATTTTCACAGCATATCAACATTTCTAACACATTTAGCATTACAAGTACTGCCATTTTAAGTGCAAAATCAGTTCTGTAGCTTTAAAGGTACATAGGCTCAGACTTTCCAGTACTAATAGGAGACACACTGGAGAGTATCCGTTGAAATGTAATAGGTGCATTGAAAAGCACCGGAGCCCACTCTGTCTACTAAACACTACCTAACAAATAGTGGAAAATTTTGGTTGTTTTGACAAGACACACTACCAAACTCTCATCACATGTTATTTTAAAACCAATCTTAATTATAGTTACTGTGAACTACTGTACCCCACCTGCCATTATACACACACAGAAAACAAGGGACTGGTCTAGGACTGTCACAGGACTGTCTCTCAGTAAGCAACACGAGCCAGATGAATTACATTTTTCCTACTTTGCATACTCTTCTGTAGGTAACTTGACAGTTTTTTCTTACTGCATTTTTGTAACAAGGAGTTTCTGTGTCACAGACATATTTTCTTTCTTCAAGCCAGAGTAAAAAAATGTAAGCTCAGCTCTCTATTGCCAAACACAACAGATGTCAGAGTACAAACTTAGCACTGGCTGAAGCCACTGGCATTTTGTCTGGATAATATTGCAATGAATTCAGGCAACCAGATGTATGTCTGGCATTTGTGAACTGCTGTGTCAGTGGTGATGCCAGGGTTTAACACTGATCACTTCTAGAACTAGGCACAAGGGAGAAACACAGAGATGAAGTTTTAAAAAGCAGTCCTGAAATGACAAAGGTGTAAATTCTAAGCAGTCCTCGCAGGAGCAGAGGGTTAAGCAACACACAAAATCTTCCCTCAGTAATTTTAAATGTTAATAGTGAGATGTATCATTTGAAAGCAGATGCCAGAGTGCAGAGATGATTTCCCTCGTTAGAAGAATAATTTCTTTCAAGAGCTCAACCCACAGGGAGTGTTATCTTGACTCCCCAGGTTCCTTACTAACGCTGAAATTGCTCTTTTCTACCTACAAGGACACAACTGTGAGGATTTCGGCCACCTTGATGAGTTCCCAAGCTTGCTGCTTCTCAGATGAGAAGTTTACAAAAACATTCAGTTTTTGAATGGTGAGATGCTTTTATATTGTTGCATTTTAAGACACAGGAGATTCCTACCTGGTATGTTTCTACGGGCTTTGTTTCCATGTTCAGATCCCAAACCTTGACAGTGAGGTAATCTCTTGTTAGCATGTATCTACCGCTGTGACTGAATTTGACATCTGACACTGAAGATATAATTTCTGAAAAAAATGATCTGTTGCTGGGGTCTTCTGGTTCTTCGTAAACTGTTCAAAGAAACAGAAGCAAGAGACAAATTAGAATTATATGAAAAAATGCTCTGTTGTACAATCTGAAGTGTGCATTTCTTGTGAAACACGTAATTCGATCTACCAAGGAACACGATACAGAACTAATTATATGCCCAGCACTTAATTTATTCTTTTACTTTATATAAAAATACAAACTGTAAGCTTTAAATACTATATTAATTAATGTTATAGCTATGGACTCAAAGCATCACTTTGGGAAATTATGTAAATACACCAGTCAGTTGACTACAGATACCTACAGTAAGGCAGTTCATCTATGGTCATCCTTTCTAGGATCCGCACATCCTGTTTCTTGATATTACCAAAATTCAGGCATCCCTGTCACATGAGAGGTGTACTTATGGTCCCACAACAGTCCTGGCGTCCCTGGTAAGGTTGGTTACTCAAAGCCTGCCCTAGTTGCCAGAACCAGCTGGCCAGGCTGCAAGATACTCATCGGTCATATCTGAAGGCATCTGAGACTAAACATGAGAATTTTAGAAAGCAATTGCAAATTGCAATTACCTCTTCCTGGGAGGTGAGCAGAAAATAGACAGAGATTTACCACACAGATGCAGGAACTATGTAATTGATGTGCAATTGCTGACAGTTCTGGAAAGGACTAAGCTCCCTGACTGTGGTTCGGTGTGATGCAACAAGGAAGGAGATCGTGGAACACTGCTTATAGTACTGCCATACATTAGAATCCAGCTCTTGTGAGCTAGGAGATTGGTCATCCCTGTTCAACTGCACATGAAAATGATACTGGATGACTCTAACCCTGCCTACCAGGTTCCCAGAGTTCTGTTGTCTTTCTGCAGGCATCTGTGGCTCTGTGACTCAAATGACCTTATATGGGGAACTTTAGTAGAAAGTCAGACCTTAGGGGCCTTAGTTAGTAGGTTTTTGGGACCTACGCCTAAAATATTCTTTGAAAACTGTGATGAGACACAAAAGCACCTGAAAGCAGAACACTTTTTTACTGTCAGTCAGAATAAAGTTTTTTGTATAGTCCACTGGAACATTCCTCTCTCAATTAATTTATCTCTGACTATGATTCAGACTGTTGGAAGCAATGAGGTTAGTTTCCATCAGGGGAAATAATGTTCTGCTGAAAGTTAAGGGTGAGTACGTGGGTGAAGTATGTGGGGTAATGCAAAAAATTATGGGCAATTTTCTTTGGGGGTGGGCAGTGGAATGCAGCCAGGCATGCACATGGGAAGAAAGTCTATATTTAAACATGCACCACACATCTCAACTGTAATTAACTACCTCAAAAAGAGGGGAAAAAACTTTTCTTTTCAGACAGATTGTAAACGAACAACTTTAAATAGCTCTTTAAAAATTTGCCTAGACATTCTGCAAAGGCAGGTATTTTGTAATTATCCTGTCAGATTTTCAATAGAAGTCTGATGAGCAGAAAGCAATTATCATTTCTCATACCTCTTCCCTTTAATCTGTCCAAACTATGTACTTGGTTGGCAGGAATTTCATCCTCCTAATTATGATGTGAAGCTGCTATTAAAATCAGGAAAGAAAAAAACAAAACCCACACTAACTGAACTACACCTTCATTTATAGCTTAGATATATTTTCTTGGCTCTATATGGCTTATCCAACTCCCAGTGATAAGAAGAGGAGTAATATTTGTACCTGGATACTCTGTATTTTGTTAATTAATGAGATTAAACCATTTATTTAATCCTTTATCTGCCCTGTTTATTGCTTTTCTATCCTTACCATATTAAGTATTAGAAAGACTTAGATTAATTAACTGTGGAAACTAACAGAGGCATGAAAGGCTCATATCACTACAGAAAGAAAGATAGCAGTAAAAATGTTAGTAGCAGTAATTCTTTGCAGATAGTTCCTATAAGTGAGCATAACCAACACAGGAAAATTGCTACAGGAAATTAAGGAGCAGCTCCCAGTAAAAGAAGAGAAAGATTAGCAACTACCAACATCTGCCTGAGCAACAAGAACAAGGCATTAACCTCAGAAAATGAAGGTGAGAGATAGTGTTCATGGGACTTGGCTATTTCTGGTTTAGCATCAACATAAGGTTATGCACACACTGCAAAACAGCATAGTCTTCATTCAGTTTGGCTAATATGAGCTGAATAATTGGAGACAGAACAGCAGTGACAGCCATGTGACTTGGACTTCAGTTAAGGAAAGCAATTCAAATTCAACCTTGGCCTCTCCAAGCTGATAGGAATAAAACATGGATCTATCCCACTGTTTGCAAAAACAGGTTTTGACAGCCTGCACTGAAAACATATTTTCCATTCATTACAGTTCAGACTTATCTTTTGGAGGCCGCTCTTATGCCAGGGAGCAATCAGTGCCCAAAACACGAGACTTCAAATCTAGCTTATTTTTCTGTAGCAAAATAAATCTTGCTAGACCAGGACTTGGAATCTGAACTTTACTGAGATACAACTACAGATTCGATTATACTCTTTGATCAATTTCTTCATTAATTTTAAATAACTAAAATTTGTCATTAAAAAGGGTATTTAACTTTCATTAATATTGTTCTTGATAATGGTCACAGTGCTAATTATGTGAAAGACAAAGTTACTTGTCTAGCTACCTAATGAACACAGAAACCACAAATGGTGCGATGCGCTGAGCTTTCACATGACACTTGCTCAGACTTACATGTGACCTTGATGACAGGCCCCTAGAATAGAGAAACATCATGGGATTACAGAGAGAAGTGGAACATATTTCTGAGTACAGCCAATGCTTAAAGAGGAACCTCCAAGGAAGACATTGTTCCTGCCCCTTACCCTACTAGCAGATACATGGGTAAACTGAGAAGTCTGCCTATGGAAGTAAAAATTTTCCTTTCTGCATGGCTTCCTGCTCACAAGTTGAAAACCCCAGTAGCTTTTCACAGAAGTCCACATTTTGTAGAGAAGGATGGGTTGGTTGAAGGACACTTGCCAGAGCACTCTTTTCCTGAATCCTGAAGAAAATCTGCAGCATAAAAATATGTTGCGTCCTTCTCAAAAGAAACTGCCATCTGCTGAGAAGCAAACTCCTATCTCTCATAAAGAACACTGTTTCCTTGTGTGTTCCTTGAATTTCTCTGATCTAAGCTACGCATGGAGACTTTCCTTAGAATCAATGGATAGGAAAGACATCTCTAATGTGTGCATTTATCATGCAGAAATAGATGCAGATATCTGAAGTTAAAAAAAAAAAAAGGCCAGGAACAGCAAGAGTGAGTGGGAAGGTCCATCTCACTCAGCTTCACTGGCCAAAAGAATGGAGATGCCTTGGGCAGTAGCTAAAAGAAGTGTGGTGCACACACTACTAATACCCTTGTGGTCCTCATTGAGCTGCACTCTGGGGGTCACAGGTGCTGCCACTGCAATATCCTATTAATATTGGCCTGATTCCACACACTTAAAAGTGATACACTTTGGACAAGATACATCCAATAAAGAAAACAAAAAACCAACCCCAAGTAATTTTCAAGTTCAATTCTAAACAAGTAGCTGGGCAGAGCTTTAATCATTGCAGGGTGTAAATTCTGGCATATGTGAACTTTAAAAAATATTAAAAATAATGCTAAAAATGTCTTATATGGTGGGTGCAGTCTCACAATCTGATATAGCATACAAAATCCTGCATTCCTCCCAAAATCATCACAAGATGGAGTATGCACGATTTTCTATATTACAGTATATGACCTTGGGTAATGCATTGGCTGAATTTTGAATATTCCTTCTGCTTCTCCTTTTTCTGTTACCTTCACTCTTTTGCCTGGATGAAATAAAAACACAAGCGCTCACAGCACTGTCACAACACAGATGGTTCCAAAATACAAATAATGTTTTTAATAAAAACACAAAGAAGAATTATCTATTTAAAGGGAAAGCAATACAGTATCTGAAATAAATGGGGCAGGGGTTAGGAAACCTACCTTTCTAATGCAGTGAAAGTTTATTTAGAGCTGCTTCTTATTATGGACCTGAATTCATAAGTATATAATGGATTGATGGGATGAAGGACATGCCAACTGTGTGCAGATACACAAAACTCTCACTGATTTTAAAAGACAGAAACATAGGGTCTAAGCCTTGGCAAATTTTTTTTATCATGGTCTGAGCATCTGGCCATGCAGATAACTGTATTTACTATGAATTATCAGTAAAAACTAAGAGAAACAAAGAACTAGTGAGGGAGAAGACAATGATAATGTTGTGTACTCCTTAAGGCCTAAAGATACGAACCCTGGAAATTTCTGCTACTGATGACTAAAAGCAGAACTACAGATCAAACCAACTTTTTGCTACTACAAAGCTGAATATATTTAAAAAGAAAAGGAAAAATAAATTATGTTTATACATATTGCACATGTGATTATCTGGGGGGAAAAAACAAAGCAAGGGAAAACTTGAAGATGAATGCTTAACAGCTCCATAGATCTGGTGAGAAATACCATCAGTCATAGGATAAAATTATAGACAGCCTTAAAAAGTCATTCCCTCTACCTGAAAAAAACCTCCTATTTGCTTTCTACTTATGAACAAGTAATAACTTATTAAAGCATTTTTTTTTCCTAAAGGACAATGTTCATATTTTGTATCCTGTCCTCAGAACTTCTGTTTTTATAGTATTTAAGTGTTGTTACTTAGATTTAAATCCTTGGTAATTCTGCACCATGAAATTACTCTCTCTCCCTCAAAAGATAGCTAATGAATACACAAAATCATCCAGTTCCTGTTCAAGGATCACAGCTACAAATGGGTGAAGACAGTTTTGGTAACAGTGGAACAAGAGGCAGTGGGGTTAGTGAGGAGGGAGAGGACCACAGAAGCCAGGGCCAACAAAGATGCTGGAACAAGAGGGGGAGAATAATTTTCATTTTTATTATATAAGCAAGCAAACAGTCTGCAGCTAGGCTGAATTAAGAATTTATTACAGATTACACAGGTATACAAACAACAGGTGTATTTCAGCTGGACCTGGAAATACTGATGGTGGATCAGGTAATCCTTCAGTGGGCTTTAAGGTTCATAAACACAGAAAAGAGATGCAGTCCCAGGCCAACCAATTTATGATTTAAACTAAGTCCCTATTTAATTCCAGATCCCGAATGCAAATGCCTGCAATTCCCAATTAAAATGTACTGGAAAACAGTACTTTGAAATGGAACTGGACCCATCTTGACTAGCCACAGTTACTTGCAAAAGGAACAAGAACCAATATAAAAGAACTTGATAAATAAAAAATTTTAACCATTCTTTTTTTCTGGAATACATGGTTATTCTACTTCAATGTTTCACACAAAACATGATCCTAAGCTAAAAGTCTTACAAATTATTTAACTATAATATTTTTAGATGGCAAATTAGTACCATTCTCAGATCAGCTGTGATTTGCTCCATCACATATATTTCATCAAATTTAGTATAAAAAAACTGAACTAAATTTCACTTGAACACATATAAAAATACTAATCTTATTCTTTTTTCTAAAGCATATGACACTTGTTGCTATCCTTCAACACAGAAAGCCTTTTTTTGGTGCCAATTAATTCAGGATATGCTTACATCTTGAGCTAAGCGTAGTTCTGGACTTATCTCTAATGTGACAGAGATCTCAAGAAGACACAAAAATGGGCAATAAAAACGACCAGAAGTACAAAATTTCTTCCTTGCAGGGAATGACTAAATAGACTGGGGTCTCTCAGCCTAGGAAAGACTGAGGGGTTTGCAATAAAGAGTGGCATGGAAAGGATGAATAGGGAATGACAGTTCACTTTGTACACTGTCTCTTCCAATCGACAAGTAGGGGTCACCACATGAAACCAGGAAAGGGTAAGGAGAGAGCAGATGGTTCTTCATACCATGCCTAATTAAGCTACTAAAGACCTTATTGAAAGATATTGTGAATGGTAAAAAATATACTCAGATTCAAAGGTAACTGTAGAAATTAAAAAAAACCCAAAACCTAACATCCATTTCAGTATTGTTAAATGCAGTAAATTCATTCTCACTAAAGTCCGTGAAGCTCAAGTTTCCAGCTGCATATTGCAGAGGCTAAAGATTATATATACACTTGCTCTGTTCGTGTATTTTCTGCCCACTACCAGAGCCAGAACACTGGGCCAGAAGGACCAGGTATAGTCACTAACATGCACTGTTTAAAATCTATTTTAGGATTTCATGCAAAAGAGTTCCCGAGTTCATTCTAAGTGAATAATCCCCCAACTGCAAGTTCCCTTTGAAATTCATGGTCTCTTTATGCCTTTTAGCTTCATTATTCATGATAATAATTTGATTTACCAGTATTATTTACTCTATCTTTCACTAACTCCAAATGTTTTATTGTTTTCTATTAAGCCAATCCACTCATATATTCATCTCCTTCAGAAATTCTCTTTCAATAACAAAATTATCTGCTAATATGACAATCTTGTCTTCTTGGTCTACACTGATTAATATGATTATACACATGTGGGAATTTTTGAATGCACTTTCATAAGCAATGTAAAACACAATTACTTTGTAAGACACCTTTATTTAAAAATTTATATTACTGTAGCCTGTGGTTGCTTATCCTGTTTTAAACTGAAAAAGCAGAACCTTTTTACATTTCAATTTTCTGTTTGTTTTTATATAATTCATAGGGCACCTCTCTGTGCCCCGGTCACTTACACATCATTTTTCTTCTTTTACTCAGAGCAAATTTCTGAAGCTACCTCCTCACCACAAGACTGAAATTCCACCTACCACAAAGCATTCCTTTATCCAGTGACCCAATATTAAAACTAGGCTTCTCATCAATACCTCTAGAGAGCATGGCTTTTAAAAGTGGAGCCTCAAATCAATATTTAAGAATCTGTTTTACCATCTGCAGTGAGTTGCTGCAGCTTGTCGCAAACCACAAGGGACAGTGCATTAGTGCTGAAAGGCAAAGCCAGATCAATAGCTAAAGATCAGTGGGTGGGAGCTTCACTACAGAGTTGCTTAGATTAATGTAACTTTGCCAGTGAGTTTGTTAATAAAGAGAAATGGCGCTAAAGAAGTGAAAAAAACCACAAGCACAATCTAGAAGATCAAGGCTCTTTAAACCTCGGTCTCACAAAGACTTATGTGCATATTTAATGTCACGTATTGTGAGCAATCCCGTGGAATTAATGGGACATAAAACTACTACTCCTCTACAGCCAAATTCATGCGTAAGCCTTCCTGATCTTGCTATGTAAGATTAATGGTGAGTTTTTTCTCCCACAGTGAAACAAAATCTTGAATGTCGGTTTCATGAGACATTGAAAAGCAGTATTCGTTGCTATTAAAAAAATTAAGCAAACAAGACAGGAATTTTAATAGACTGAATAATTAAATCAATCTTGGAGCAGTTATTTGCTTTATCTGTGTGTAGCTGGGGGAGAGGGGTTAAAGAAACACCTTTTCAATCATAAATCATTTACCATTGCTTCAGGCTTTTCTCTTTCCTCCTTCTATTTGATAGCTAGAAGTATACAAATCAGCTTTTTTTCTTCCTCTGATTTAACATACTTTGCACAACTGAAGGAAATACTATATAGACATAACTGCATTTCTGTAGAAACATTTTGGAATTTACATTAGCCATGTTTTAAATGTCTTTATTATCCAAACATTCATCTAAACTGAGCAGAATGGAAGGTCTGGAGTCCATGCTGACGGCACAATGGATTCCTGCACAAGGAAGGATCTATTCCAGGATCTAGTTTACCGTGCATGAAATTGTAGTAACAGATCTTTAGTGACACTCATAATTAAAGAATTATCAGGATACAGGCACATTTCTTCACTGGGGATACAAAATCAGCAATGAATATATGCCTTTGTAGTGCATATGTATGCCTTTAAAAATAAATCCAGAATTAGGATAGGAAGAACAAGACTTCATCAAAGCACAGGGTCAAATCATTTTGGAAGCTCGGGTAAATTTCACTCCTGTCACATGAAACCTTGCTGATTCTGCCTGAAGTGGACATCACTTGGACAGTGGCCTCTCAGTGCAGAAAGGGAGAATGGTGATTGTCCCTCTCTCTCAGATGATAAGTTGACATGAGACCAGACGCAGAAATAAAAAGCGTATTTTAGATGTAAAGCTCACATAGAAGAAAAACAAGTTGTCCCTTTTTCAGTCAGACAATAAGCATCATTCATTTGGAAAGGTCAATATTAATTAGCAAATCCAGCAGGGATAGTCTGTCACAGACTTTTTTGTGCATCTGGTTGTTCTCCGTTGCAAACGAAAGATAATCCATATTCAGTCAGAGGTCTGAAAGTTGTCTTGTCCCTGAAATTCCAATCTGCTTTAAACAACCAGTAAACATAATTAATTTGATTTTAAAAATTCAACATGTTCGAGTAGATTATCCTTGATTTCTGTCTTGGCTGCTTCCACAGTTCTGAATTCTTTAAAATTAAAGGTAATCTCAAAAAAGCCTAGCAGCTAACCCAATTGAGTTACATGCCAGACTAACAGGACAGTGGTATTTATCCTTGGGGAAGGGCTGGCATTTCTTTCATGCCTGGATTTCAAACAAAAATGTGGAAGAGGACTCTGAATGAAAAAACCACTACCATTATCTTCGGGTGGCATCTCTGAGTGACAAACCAACCCCAAAATTCACTCTGCATTGCTCCCAAGACCATTTTATACTTTCAAGATACTGGATCCCATGGAATTGGGATGCACCAGGTGAGATGCTTTGCTCCTTTCAGGGAGAGGCCAGAGAATACAGCTGTTAGGACTGTCACCTATAAACACTTCTTTGGTCAAAGAGAGGGGGGCTCTAAATGGCTTCTCTTACAGACCCCAATTTCAGGAGCTTGTGAAGTCTGTCTGGAGGACAAAAAGCATGAATGGTGACAGAGGCTAATGCTGTATAACCCCAAAATCTGCATTTTAAAGATCACCATGGCACACAGAGCAATCAACTTGAAACTGCAGCTCCTCTTTCCTTGAAGTATGTTGTTGTAAATTTTGCACATGGGTAATGGATAATTAGAAACAGGGTTTTAGTCTACAAATACATATTAAGAAATGAATAATAAAAAACCCTTAAAGCAACATATGGCATTCAAATAGATTACTACTTCTGAAGTATGCAATGATTTTAAGATATTAAGGCTATTACATGAAATATCAACAGGAGTTATACTCCTGAGTGACTTAAATTTCCATATCACATAACTATATACTTCATATTTACCACTTAATAATGTTTTTAATAATTCTGATGAACTACTGAAAAAGCTCTTCATTGTTTTTCTGACTTCACGTGTTCAAGCACAGTTTTCTTTAGCTGACTGCTTTATTATATGATTTGTTGAAACAGCCATATGTACCCATCTAGCCTACAAGCTGTTTGGAAGAATGATATTAACTCCGAACACATTTATAAGGGCATCTGAACATAATATTAGCAAGAAAAACTCAAAACCAAATTAGCAACTATTTCTTAATTGAACAATTGCATATTATATTGCTGTAATGCAACAGGATCCTTATGCTTGTCTTCTGTGTCATCTGAATCCCCTGCATGAGAATTTATGGAATTTGTGGTGGGTAATTCTTTTATTTTCAATGTTCCCAGCTGACTGCTCTAAAAATGATACTTTTGCTGCTGCCGCAGATTTCCCTATACTGCTTTTTTTCTACACTGCATTACCGTGAGTGTTGCCTGAATAATGTCTTAAAGGCAATCTTTGGGTTTTTGGGCAAGTACACTATTTAGGTGAAATGTTCCATATTATTTAAATTAATCCCTATTTCTTGCTGCTTGAGTCTGACTTTTGTACCTGTTTTAAATCTTTACCTCTAATGCTGTAGACTGCTTCCTTATTCCCATCCCTCTAACATTCTAAATAAGCAGGGACATGCATCCCTCTTGGCACCTCCTCTCCTGAACATTTTTGATGGCATCCTCTCCCACTACTTGCCAAGTGTGATAATAACACAGAATAGTACTATGTATGTACCTGCCCTGTGGTTACAGGCTGGGCTTTCTCCAATATACATTTGCTATGGCCACACAAGACTTTCTTCTGATACTTGCTCAGCATTGCATGATCTATTATAGAGCTGTTATAAGAAGCAGTTTACGGTAGTCTATTAAAAACACAGCACATTTTATCACACCTTATCAGTATCTCAATGACCATTTAAAATTCAGCTACTGACCTGATATTCTTTCAATGCTTTATGAATAATTTGGTGGTCTGAGATAATTTTTCTAAGGGACGGAGATCCCCACTACATCTCATCACACGAATTGGCTGCTTGCTAATAAATCTCAGCATAGGCATCAAGGATGAGTACATACTCGTCTCATCCAGGTCAGAGCCATGAGGATTTATAAGGGAAACCTTGCAGGGCTCCTGTCACTAATGCTGAAAAGAGAGATTTTGCCACTGAGTTCAGCAAACCAGAAATCTTCAAGACACTGTAATTTATTAACATCCCATGTCAGTTCACTTACACCACAGATATTAGTACATAATTTATTTTTACAGTACGGCACAGTAATTATTCATGGCACTCTGTAAGCTTGTACAAATGGAAGGGCCCTTTCCCCGAGGGCTGCAATGGACTTTATCACAGCTATAGAGATCTGAATAAAACCTAGAAGTTCACAACATATGCTCATCATCCAGGTATTTTTCTAAGTTTTACACTGGATCTTTTATCCCTAAAAATACGTAAATCTATTATGTTCTCAGAACAGTATCTGAAACGCAACACACAGTGATACCAAACAGAGCTGAGGAAGTAAGGATGCATGGCAGAACACAAGGGTTTACAGTGACTCCAGTTGTAGTGTTTTGGTTTAGAAGTGAAGTCAGTTATGGGGAAAGACTGAAAGACAAGGCGAGCTTGGAGAGCAGGGTACTCATCATGCATACGGACCATATGTAAATTTAGCTACTGTAAAGAAGAATCAGATACACAGTGAAGGTACTAGAGAGACAATCATGTAAATAACTTGATTTTGCAGATTGATTGGGTTTTATGGTACATCCTTCTGGGCTACTGTGGGCTTTACAAAATTAGCTTTGCTTGCCTCTGAGAGCTACGCTCAAAACTCCGATCAGCAAGACATGGGCCTACTCTTTTAACACTTTGGAAGTTCTACCATTGCTTATCAATTTTGTGCTGTACACGCTCAGCTTCTCAATGAGCTTGACTTGAGTTCAGTGCAGCAATGCTACATTAAATGGCTATTTTCTAACTCATAGATCTGGAAAATGGGGTTTAATCAATGACCATTAGACCTTGCGCTCTCTTCTGGCATAAAACGCCTTCTTTCATCCAGGGTTACTGTATTGTGGCTTTAATAAGTTGTGATTGGCATTTGGCAATGAGTTACAGGGGCATGGAGGCCTTATTAACAGGAAGAAATGAAAGTAGTACAGAACAAAACAATTAAGTGGGACAGGATAACCCACAGCATTGTGTCACTGTGTCACGCTTATATTTCACTTCATGGTATTGAATTCCCCCTACAAGTACAACGAGATACAGCTAACAAAGGTAAAACACTTCTCTGCTTAGGAAATTGTCCTTGAAGGTTATTTTCTATAATTGGAGACCACATCCTAAGAGGTTCTGAGCATGCTCACTTTTCCTTACAGCCAAAAGGCCTAGACATAGGCTCTTTACTACATTTACTTCAGTTTAAAAAATAGCTTGTGTACTAAATCTGTGCCCCACTTCTGTCTCATTTAAATATTCAAATGCTTTTCCCTCCCTTTCTGCCCTACTAATAAGATCTGCCTACCTCATAAAGGTTCAAGTAGGCACTGAGTGACATTAAAACTCTTATGTGCTCTTGCACCAAGAGAATTTCTCCTGAATTTCCTTCCAGTGTTTCAAATGGAAGCCCCAGTCCTGAAGGTGACTAAAGCAGAGCCACCACAGTTGACTCCTTAGGTTCTCAGCTCCTCAAAGGAACCAGCCACACAATATGATGCCTTTGTCTCAGCATTTATCATTTGCAAAAAGTGAAGTGCCCGGGCTTCCAGATTACTGATGAACCATAGTCTGTCTTCCCTAGAACATAAAGAGCTGATAGTAAGACATTATGAATATGCATTTTCCTTCAACCTTCACTTTGAGAAAAAAATTTAACATTTTGCTTCCTTATTCTTATGTAGGTTTCAGATTTGAACTGTCATGAATTGGTGGTTCATAACAAAGTTTCACAGACTACATAAAATCACTTAGGACAGATGACACCTTCTATACCAAAACAGTAACCTTTTCTTCTCTTTTTTCCCCTTCAATATTACTTACCGCATTTCCTCTGAATCTGTTCAGGCATGTTATTGAAAAAATACATATTAGGGAATGCAGGACTACATTTTTAGGTAGGACACTAGTATTTCTTAATCCATGAAAATGGATTCAAAATTTTGAAGGCAGTTTGCCAATCAAAATTTACTTGCTGCAATACTCAGAACAGTAGTTGTGTATTCAAAACACTATGCTCACCTACTTAAATACCGCCCCCACCCTCTTTGATTTGTTAGGAATCCTCTCTCTTTTGCTAGAGAGTTCTGGGTTCCTCACTGATCCCTGCAATAAGAACTATAAAGACAACCAGTCACAGATATGACTCTTATCAAGTTCACAGCTAATACTTGTACAGATAAAAAAAAATTTTCTTCCTTTCGCTGTTTTCCAATGTGCCTGCAAAGGAGAAACTAATACACCGGGGTTTGCACACATCTACATGCTGTCCGTGAATAATAAGACTTTAATGACATCTGGGGCTCAACGAAGCAAGGACTTACGCTTGGAATGTTTGTCACAGAGAGCCGATGCCCTCATGTCGCAGAGTCTCAGGGATCCTTTGCTGCTGCTGTAGACAAAGAGATTGCAGTGGTGGGGATGGAACTCAGAGGCTGTGATCACTTCTGTCAGGTCCTCCATATTGGCTGGCTTTATATCTACAATGTCTGAATGGAAGTTTCATCAAGGAAAATGCAGTTGTCTGCAGGTAAACCACAACTCTTACTGCCTCCTCGAAGGAAGCACGTAAATGTGCACACAAGAAACACTTTTAGGTAAAAATATACTCATTTGTTTGGCAGTGGTGCATTTTTAAATTTCCGTACCTGCCCCACTTACACCAAACTCAAAGACCAACATCAAACTCACAGTCTGCATGGTTTTACAGCAGATGCCATTAGCAGGTCAACATTTGCCCATGCTGTGCAAGGACATCAAAGAAACAGTATTCCAGGGATACAGAATTCTCACCTTCATTGAAACTAACAGAGCATGTAGCTGTATCTCCTGCATTTGCTATTGAAATCACTGCTCTATCCCAGATAACACTGACTGATAGGGAACAATGCACAGCTCAGGTCTGTTCATTCCAGTGAAGGTTCACTGGCTTTTATGATCAAGCAACTTAAGCTAAAAAAATCCATGTAGTTTAAGTTAAAAGCCTCAAAAAAGGTACTTGTTTTGGAAAGGCTCATGGAAAACACAGAAGCATTTATGGAAATGGTTTTGGGTGAATACATACTAATACAATTTGTTCAAAAACAAACTCTGCACAGTATTAGGTTTGCCATTTATATACTTACAAAAGAAGTATATGAAATGGCATTCTTAGGTTTTTATGTAAATGATGCTCATTACTGAAATCAATATGAATTTCTGTGACTGAGAATTGTACATTTGAATCATTTAAGTGAACATTACTGGGACCAAAAATACATCAAAGATCAAGTTTCTCAAGAACAAACCTGTCAGTTAGATCACCAAAGAACATCCACATGAAGTACAGCTCACACGGTGCCTCTCCAACACTTGTGTCTCTGTGGCAGGTATATATTACCTGCTTTGGTGAGCTTAAAAAGCAGGACCTGATTAGCATGTGTTTGGAGGAGAAGGCCAGCCTGTGGAAGACTGCTTATAAAGAAAAGAATGAAAAGAGTCCCATGAGGGGGCTGTAAGAGAGCAGTAGATACAGAAGCATAAAATGAAAGAATATTTATGTAAAGTACTACATTTAAATAAGATTGTACATTTTCACATGGCCCTCAGCAATCTGCTGTAGATAAGCCATCCAAATGTTAACAAATCCTTCGAACAAGAAGAAGAGTAACATTACCCTATTTTACTGATGAGGCTGTGAGAGAAGCAATACAGGATTTGCATAAGATCACACGGGAAATGCATGACAGAACAAACCCAGATCTACTGAATCCCAGTTCAGTGCCCTAAACACAAATCATCTCAGTGCTTGGATTCCCTGAACATAAAATTTGAATCAGCTGACATTCAAAATTTAAGCATCTCAGAGGATAAGATAAATGAGAAAATCTGTTTTATTGATGGCAAGAGAAATCATATATTGTGGTATTAAGCCTGTTTCTGTTCCCACTGTGCCCACTTCTGAAACGGAAGACCTTTGATTGATTTCTGTGGGAATGGGGCACAGTCTATCACCACCTTTACACTCTTTGATCTTTCCCAAAAATGCAGGTCCAAGACACTATACTGAAATAATATAAAATATTCAGAGATAAATATCTTGATGACTTTGCATCACACTGTTGTGCCTTTTTTTTTTACACCAAGGAAAATATCAGCAAAACTATTAATATCTTATGACATTTAATAAAAACTGGGAATGAATTAATGTTGCATTTTAACTGCATTCCTACTTACTTGTACTATCATGCTTGCATTCATCTCCAAGAATCCATCATGATTAATATTAGTGCAATAAATGTTAAGATAGAAAAACATTGATTTACCTCCTTTATAAAGCATCACTAAACATTCTTGAAAATCAACAGAAAAAAAAAAACGTTTATTCAGTTATTTGTATTTGGTGAATTTGTCTCAAGAAATATCTTTAAGTAAAAGCAATTGCTTTCAGAGACTGAATTGCTTTCTGGGGTTCAGAGAAATTACAGTAACTCAATAAAAGAATTTCACCTCTCAGTAGAGAGATGAATAACTGCTGAGTGATGAAAAAGATATAAAATATAAATAGAGTATGTGAAACAGTCATGGCAAGTATCATTTTTCTGGATGTTGAAGACACTATTGATGAATTTCCCTTCATTGCATAAAATGAATAAACCTATGTTGAATAATGAAATTAAATATTCCATTCTCCTGCCAGAAAAGCAAAAAATACTTGAAACAGACTGCATTTCCAGATGTGATCTAAATCTCCACTGAGAAAGAACCTCATTGCCTACTGAGGATCACAGCAAAAATGCACCACTGAAAATTCATCATTTCGTTAGATTTAGAAAAATTAAAACAATAACACTGTATTGAAGTAAACAATCAAGGGAATGGAGAGTTGCAGAAGAGATTTACCCCAAATGCATTTGTAATAATAGATGGAAAAACAGCCTTTGTTTTGACAGCTACAGAACCCAATATATCAAAAGAATAATATGTCACACAAAGGAACATTTTCCTCCTCTCATGATTTTTGCCATCTATTTGAAAACAATCAAGTACATGTGATGTGTGGAAACTGTATTTAAACTAGCATGACATGGTAAGGGCAAGTATCTCCCATGAGACATTTCTCATTTCTACTTTTCTATCTTCCCTTTGTGTCTTTTTCTTCCTTTTAAGCACAATGTTGCATGGCAGGAAAAAAAATAAATAAAAAAAAAATTGGATCAGACAGTGTGCTTCAGAAACAAGCCCTTTGGTGAACTTGAAAAGCTCAAAGCAGAGGGAATCTGGCAGAAACTGATTAAACTAAAATTCCATTGCTACAGAGAAAAGTATTCTAATGGCATAAATCTGTAGAGTTGTCTCCTACACTATTGTCTTCCTTTGCAATTGTATCTCATGGAAGGATGTCTTGAGTGGAGCACGGTCCCTCTCTCTCAGTTCACTCACCTCCAAAATACCAGTCACATCTGACTCCTGTTGAAAATCTGGTTAATTTTCAGAGTATGGACAAAACACCTAAGACCAAAGCTATCTAAGACAAAAAGAACAGAGTTCAGTTCACCATTGGCAGCGTACTAGGATATAATTCTGTTGTCCTGTAAAACCTGGTGTTACTGTGCCTGAACAGGGTAGGAATTTCCCCTAAGAAAATGAAAAAGATTTTCATTCTGCTTTGACTCTCATACATGCTTGTCAAGAATGAGGCATTTTAATCCTTGATAGATACTTGCACTAAGGGAAGGTTGAAATGACACCTTGCCAGCAATGGGTTGGAATGCACTGGAAGTTTTTAATTCATTAACATTAAAACAGAGAACAGAAAATATCTTCTTGCTCACAAAAAACAGAACAGGTCTGTCCCCCCTCAGTATTTGCAGTCTGACATACCAGGACTCTCCTCCATTGCTTGGCTCAGTGAAACAGGATAAAGCTGTGAAGATTTTCTATAGGAAATCTACATAGAAGACTTGCTGTTCACAGCAAAATGGAAATGAAAGGTCTAGTACACTTGGCGACCACAACGGTGAGAGATGATGGTCTTAGAGATGGGTTAGTAAAGCTAAAAGACCAGGAAGTTAATTCTGGGAAAGGCAACAAAGCCACTCTAAGGCAATGTAACCTTAACTTGGCTGAGTGTCTATGTTGCTTTCCCGAAACTATTCAAGAACAGAGGTATAACATAGGAGAGAAAGGAGGCAGGACAAGGCCTGACTGCAAGGAGGCTTTAGGGAAAGATCTCAAAGAGGGGAGAGGGGGAAGAAAAACAGTGTCAGAGAAAGGAGGAAAGAGTGTAAGGAAAGGCACGATTAACGACCTGCAGTGCTATGCAGTGTGAGGGATGTGATCCGAGTGCACGATTCAGTTATATGATATGTTTAGTTCTAATCCAGTATTTTGTGCTGCTGTCGTGCAGCTGATAGCAAAATAAGGCTAACAGGAAGAAGAAAATTTGTTCCACTGCCTCTGGGCCACCGATCTAACACAAATATACCCCTCTGGGAGAAGTCACTCCAGAAAGTTCCTTTTATTGCAGGTTGCCAACTTGACCCTCACCGTGATCCAAAACTCACATTAATCAGACTTTTCCTCTTGATCAGCTAGAATTTAAATGAGCCCGCCTGCTTTATGCTCATGCCAAAACATGTATAATGAGAATGTGGAAAATACACAGGATTCCTGCTGAGCGAAAAACGTCCCAGAATAAGTTTCCTTGTATGATAATGGAAACATAGCAGTCTCCTGAAAATAGATTAAATTCCCTTTGAAGTGAACAGTATGCATAAAGAAATAGCTGCTTCATCTTCCTGAAACCATCAAGGAATTCTACAAGAAACCAAATTTTTGTAGAGAACAAATTCGCAACTCACAAGCTATGGCATATAAAGGACTGAATCTTCTATCATTGTTTTGGAATAATTTTTATATGACTTGTGGGTTAACTGTAAGAAGGAAATAATTTTTATGGTCAGAAGAAGGCTACAAAAAATATTACTTGTCCCCTCCCTCTTTTATTCAACTGGAATGGAGGAGGAGAAGAGCTTTCTTTAGAAAGCCAGACAAAATTTTCCATAGTAACTTCACAAGATAACCAAAATTCTCATCTTTCTTTTTTCAATATATGCTGATATGACACTTCATTTTTATCCCTGCGTGGGACTTAAGTTTTTGCAATTTTTAGGCATTTTCAAAAAATAACCTTCAGCATAACATATCTTGCCGAACCTGGCTGTTCCCTGTGTTTTCCACTGAGGTTTGTTCAGGCTCCTTATTTTGTCTGTATCTCACACCTACATTTCAGCCTAGTCCTAGAAAGACTCACTGACTAGTAGCTGAAATCAATAGCAATTCATAGAAGCTGCCAGGGCTTCAGTTTAGAGTAATTGATTACTGTGGCCCTGCTAAGGCTCTACACTTTTAATATAAGCATTTCTCTGAGTGGTTTCCTCTGTTAGTCATTTAGTGCAAACTATTTTCATTACAAGGAGGGAACTGTGATGCTTACAAATCAAGCTCTACCAGCCTTACACTTCCTACATGATGGTTATATCATTCCTATACCACATGCTAGCTGAGAAAATTAATTCCAAATGGCTCCAGTTTTCTTCCAGGTTGTGTACATGAGGGGGACCAGGGACAGAACTAGGCCTCAGTGTGCCTGATATCATAATGTGATTACATCGATCTTATTATCAACGAAAGAAGCAAGTCCTGACCTTTAAATAACCATCAACTTATTTGCTTCTTCTCATTTCGTAAAGATACACTGTATGTTTTCACTGTTGAATGACAGTTCTACAATAGGCATATCTCGACAGTAAGGAAAGCACTGGATAGGCTCCAGCTTCTGAATCTCTATTTCAGACCTGTTGTCCAAGAGTCAAGGGTTTCTGGAATGAATTGTCAATAGGTTAATGGATTTGGCCTTTTCTTCAAATTCCAGTGTTTTACCTTAGGCAAAGAGATGACCCAGTGTTTATATTCTAAGTACTCCCAATAACCACAGTGTCAATGCCTTCCATCGCACAGCATTTGCCCACTGCTCCACTAAAAGCATGTACTGTATGGGTTTTATTATAAGCTCAGAGAGTTGCAATTACATTTTCTGTACCACTTGACTCTTGTGAACCACAAAAGCAGAAACTGCTGCATAAGTGTGTGCTCCTTCCAGCTGAACCTAGTATCTGTTAATACAAGGTATTGATCCATACCTGAAAATTACTTAGCAGGACAATGTCAGCCCAATTCCATTTTTAATTCCATGGTCACTATAACAATGACTCTACTGAGCAGTGGAAGAATTTTGATTCTTCAGACATCATACTGGAGTTGAGAATTGGCAACAGTCTCACACTGGTGGTGATTTGCTGAACATACCAATTTAAATGGCTTGATTTTGATTGGCAACAAAATGTCTTCATCAAAAGGCATTTAAACAGTGCTATTATAACAATACAAAGGCTTCTGTATTTTTCCTCATATCAGGATTATAAGACACTGAAAAAGTAAAACCCATTATGGGGCCTGTTAGCTCTGCGTGGAAGGCAAACCATAGACAATTAGGTTAGGTGCTGTGCAAGCAAAAAGTAAAGGGATTGCCAATGACAGAAAGAATACATATGGAGTGCATTCAAAGAAGAGAATAAGTAATGTTAACACAGTTCTGTGGACTTCTGAGGTTTCTTATGTCAAGGATTACAGCCTAAATTGGATGAAAAAGAGCTGTTAGTGGAAGAAGAAAAGACACGGTCATAGTTAACAGGGTGCAGTAGCAATAAACTTTCCAGCTATTCAGGTAGGAATAGGTTACTGGTTTAACTGGCAGCTGAAAGAAACCACAGTCCCTCAAGACCAAGGCTGAACAGGAAGCCAGGAACAGAATCTAAATATCAAACTTCTGAACCAAAACTGCAACTCCTGGACTTCGCATCTGAAGTTTCATTTGGAATTGGAGATACTTGACAAGAAATTAAAAGTAGTATTAAAAACGTTTTCCATTCATTAAGTTTAAAGCAAAGGAGAGTTAGTATCAGTGTTAATGTTTTACAGAGAATGAAACTGAGGCATGAAGTGGCAAAGGTTTGGCAAAGGTCAGTTTAAGGGCCAGCAAGAGCAATAGCTCTGGATTCTAATCTATTGGTCTCTCTCCTACCTATCCACAGTAGTCCAGCTACGTGAGTATTGGCTCAGTTCTCTTCTTGGTTAGTTGGTTTTGAGAGGTTATTATTCTCACTATTACATTTGTCTTTTGGAACTTCCTCCCTCACAGGGGGGAGAATAGTCTAAAGACTCATTCTGAATTTGAGAGATCTCATTCCGATCTTTGCAATATCAGAATTACTTCACATTCCTATTGTCTTAGGAGAATAAAAAGAGATAGCAGCAAGAAAGCCTCAAACCTTGATTACATAAATATTACTTAAAAAAAGAATCAACATATTTTAAATGTAATTTGTCAAATTTCAGGAAATTGCTTTTACTGCTATACATGCAGTAAACATCACAGACTTTGCTGTATGCAAGTTGAAGAAAAACATATCTCCTTATATCTCCTAATATATAAGGAGAAACTGTCTATGGAGTAGGTGCAACATTTGAATAAGCGTTAAAAGTAAGAACTGTAGAGTAGCAATTGCTAGCAACTGCTAGGAAAAAGAGCATTTAAAATGGTGCAAAATGGTGCAAGTCACATCCAAATTTTGTCATAGATAGGCCTGTTTATACATACTGCAACCAGTGACTTACTTAGAGAATAATGAATTTAGAATTTGATACTGGAAAATTTTAATTTATTTAAGAATGGAATTTTTGGCTTGTTTTTTTGAACAGAACGCCCGCATTTTCATCTGTAGACACAGTCACGTGCCTGCTTTAGCAACAACCACACGCAGATTCAAATTTTCAAGAGCAAAGAAATCATCTGCACACAGCTAAAAGGAAAATTAAGTGGATGAATCAACAGACAAAGACCTGCCTTCATAAACGTACATCTGCATTTCTCTGTGTAAGGTACTCAATCACTGAAAGGTTCCAAAGTCATATTTAGTTAACACATTTGCATATGAATTGTCTGAAACTGTTGTGGGACGTTGAATGTCCCACATTTGGAATATAAATACCAGAAGAACCTCAGGTACATATAAATTATTAATAGAAGAGCCCTACTAAGTCTCCCAGCTTAACTTCTCTTCAGCAGTTCTGTTCTACATAGGATAGTAAATGGCAACACGTACTACATACTAGCAAGGGTTCCAAGAAAAGAGTGCAACTTTCAACATTAATAAGGCAAGGACAATTTATAAGCAACAGCAGTATAATCTCATCATTCACAAACCTGCTTTTCTGAGATCCATTAGACATTTAACAGAAAACTTGGAGGGATCTACCTAGTTTGCTGAATAGAGTTCCTGGTACTACAGAGAAATACAGTATATATATATAACTTCCCAAATCCCATCTTAAAAACAGCCAGGCATTGTTTCCCACATAACTTGGAAATAACAGATGAAACGTCTCTTTTCTTCTTTTTTTTTTTTTTTTTTAATGATTAACCCATGCACTAACAGGTAATCCCATCAAGAAATTTCTTCTTGATTATTATTAAAATGCCATGCAGCTCAGGAAGAACTGTCTCTTAAAAAGCAGACACAGAACTTCCAGCTGGCAGTTATAGACTCCTCAGAGCATTTTGGTGGGGATTTTTCTTTCCCAATAGGCAACTTATTTCTTCATATACCTTCCAGAAAACCCCAATACAGTAATATTTGCACCCTAATAGAGTAGAATAATTCTGTATTTTAACTGATGTTGCAATTCAAGTCACAAAGGATGCAACTTTTGCTAAATTTAGCTAGCCAAAAGTGCTTTTTAGAACATAAAGCTCTTCCTCTTCCCTGTATGCTTGTTATGGGAGTAGTGAAATAAAACTATCTTCAAAAACAGGCAGACACTTCTAAAAAATAGCTGCTATAAAAATCCTAATAAAAGCTTACATTCAAATTGTTTATATTACATTACATAAGACACCTGATCAAAACCTTGGGGCAGGACTTATATCCTAGTTGCTTAATTTATTTGAAAAGATTTACAGAAACACCCCTCAGCTTGGTCTCAAGGCACTGCAGAGAAATTCCATTCTGGGAGTTTGAAACATCAAGATTATTTTCCAAAGCAAAGGGGGTTAAATATTCACAGCTTTTTGTCTGTTTGCTTGATGTGCTTTCAGAACACTGATTCCAAACAAGTCAGGTAACTTCTAGTGTCAGTAGCAAAACAGTCGTTTTAGACTTGTTCTTAACTCTGCTGGTATAACTTCGTTATGGCCTTTATTTACAGAGCATTTCTATTCCAAAGGCCCAAAAAGTGACCTACCTTAATTACTACAATTTCACATGCAGTCCTCACAAGTTTCTATTACAACAACAGAAAAGAAAGCAATGTCTGCATTAATGAGAAGTGCTCTGGCTACTCAATAGTGAGAAAAGATTCCAAGATCTCAGGTTTTGATGACTCACGTAGAACACAGAGTACAGACTTCAAGTTCTATAATACCTAAGATGACCATGTGAGTGTTTTTATGACATCTCTGCTCTTATATGGAACATTCTTCAAGATATTTTAGCTAATGAGCAAA
Source organism: Lepidothrix coronata (assembly GCF_001604755.1). NCBI lineage: Eukaryota > Metazoa > Chordata > Aves > Passeriformes > Pipridae > Lepidothrix > Lepidothrix coronata. The sequence continues at coordinate 2,965,996 of NW_016690291.1, forward strand.
GCAAGTTATATTTTCTTCTTCTTTATGTTAATACTCTGCAAAAGATTGTGCTTTGCAAGGTTAATTTCAAGTCCAAACTCACATGGGAACAAGAATAATTAGACTCATTTAAGAGAATTCTTCCCTCTGGCAGACGTGATTAAATTATTTATACATTATCTTTTCATATAATTGTACCTAGAACTGTGTAAATGGGTTTTTTGTCTAACTTTCAATAAATTCATAATACATGTTTTTCAAGTTGGATACATCGCCTGCACCTGTGACAACAGAGAATGGCTCATTCTCAGAATGCTTCAGTGAGAAATTAATCCAGAGGGAAACAGAAGTAGGCAATTTAAAAGCTTCCACAACGACACCATACTGATTAAAACTCATCAACTGAAGAAATAAAATTAGTAAGACAATAAATCTTGGACTGAATCCTGTTACCCATTTCCAGAGGAATAACTTCATTGACTGCAGTCACATTACACTAAAAATGTGAGTGCTACTAAGATGAGTATTGGTTCCATGACGTGACCCTTTATCTGGAATTTAATATTCCTTGCCATAGTTCCCAAGTCCCTCTCTGCTAAGGATTGCAGATTCTGGATAAAACCTGAAAAGTCTATTTCATGCTAACATTCGTTTCAGCTCTACTGTGCTCTTTCTGTCTTTGATGGCAATAAACTTGAGAAAGTTTGAGATAATGGCATTTTAAAAGGCATTCCTGCTACAAAAGAGTAACTTGTCTGCTACAGTCCCAATTAATCTCTGTGGAGATCTGTGAAAAGACATGTTTGCACCTATTTTAAAACTTCTAAGTATCTCCAGTAGTTGCATTGCCTGGATCACTCTACAAACACATGAATTCAGTGCAATCCCAGTGCTCTTTAATGTACTATTAAAGAATGCTGAAATGGTTTTTACAGGCTCATGATTTCACACTATTCTTTATCATTTGCAGTAACTCCAGTACATTTTGGTTTTCCTTTTTGCAATTCACTATACGTTTTTAAAAAGCAACAGTATTCTAATGCCTCTGGCTATGTTTTTCCTTACCTCTGCAGAAACTAAATAATAGATATGGGTCTCTATTTGGGGACAACTGCATTAGAGAAGACAGAGGACCAGATAAAGAAATCCATTAAAAGAATAACGTAATCACATACGTATTCATTCAAGTTGTGTATGGACAGGAGTGATAAGTAAGAAAATTATGTATTCTGATTCACAAATTAATTTTTTTATTAAACAATAAATCTGCAGTGCAGTAATTATCCCAAGGCTATAGCTATGCTCAAATCACCTTAAATTAACTTCTTTAAAAGCAACTCCAAAAAAAGGAAGAGACTGGTTGTTGCCAAGAACGTAAAGGCCTCAGTTGTAATTATTTTTTCACAGCCAGATTCAAATCTTCCAATTTATTTCTTTTAGAGGATGGCTAGATAGGGAATATTTCCATAGCACTATCCCATGTCCTGACGACATTGATACCATACGCTGCAGCCACGCACTGTTTGCTTCTGCTGCAATGTACATTTCAGCTGTATGGCAGGAAGGTCTCAGACAGGGATTCAGTGCTAAAATACTGCTTAACTAGCTCTGATACTGCTCCTTTGGCTGTGAGTCACACTCTGTCATTCAGTTCTCTCTGACTGGCTGACAGTCAAATTCCTGAGATAGGAGTCATTTTAAGGTGGCAAGAATAGTTAAAAGCAATTGTTTCTGACAAGGATAAAAGAGTGTCCTCTAGCAAAACCTAACAGAAGTCCTGAAAGTATTGAAAGACCACTTTTGCAAATTTATTCACTGTTTTCAGAGCACCCTAAATCTGGACTTAGAGATGCTTATAGGTCTTCCTAACGGATGTTGAGACTTCTCTGTATTTTGTGAAAACAAATAATCTGTAAGGTCCTTACAGACCCCACTCACACAGTCTTACTGCTATAATTATTATCTATTATTTGAATTATACAGCTAGTTGTAACGACTGCAATCTGCACAAGATTATATATAAACATACAACTGTTCCTACTCTGAAAAGTTTAAAAGCTGTACTCAATTAAGATATTCTACAGTAGATGATGAACAGATCAGAAATAATACTGTAACTGAACTAGACGTATTCTTACCTTAACAGAAGCCAAAGAACCAAGTCAGTGCCTGTTGTAGAAGCTATGTTAGTGTCTACAAGACAAAGCCATTTAAGTAATGCTAAAAATGCAGTTCTCTCTTGGCACTTTACACTTGGGACACGCAGAATTTTTCTTACAAATGAGTCTGTTGAGAGTTCATGAAAGGCTCCATTTACTATCAGGATTCTGTGCAGTTCAGAGAAGATGACAACTTAGGTTAAAAGAGAGTAGGCTTAGATCAGATATTTGGAAAAAAATCTTTACTGTGAGTGTGGTGAGGCACTGGAACAAGTTGCCCAGAGAAGTTTGATGCTCCATCCCTGGAAGTGTTCAAGGCCAGGCCAGAAGGAGCTCTGAGCAACCTGGTCTAGTGGAAGGTGTCCCTGCCCATGGCAGGGGGATTGGAACAAGATGACCTTTAAGGTCTCTTCCAACCCAGGCCATTTTATGATTCCATGATTCTATGAGTCTCCCAGCTACCACATTTCTAAAATCCTTATTCTGATGGTCATAGAATCATAGGATGGTTTTGGTTAGAAGGGTCATAAGAGTTATTTTGTTTAAAACTGAAAATTCTTTACTTCAGGCCACATTTGACTACAGAGTTTACAAAGAAGAAGTGCCTGATGCATTGTTTAATTACTCACAGAGCCAGTGTGGTCCCCAGTCTAGCAGTCAGAGAATTCTTTCCTCTTTTTATTTTCCTCTTAATTATTATTTATCAAGTACTATGTATCCAATTAGGATGGAACAGTACAGCATCTCTAACAGTTCAAAATAAAATCAGGCTTTATGCGATCACTAATATACAGGAATGCTGCTTATCAGCTCTATTAAAATGATGATTGGGTTTTATTCTGTTAAGAGCTGTCTTTCTTCAATTTACTGTATAGTAAAATATGCTTTTCTAGTGCATATGCAATTTTAACATTGGAAGTCTGCCTAGCTTGCGTGTACATGTGAGCAAGGTGGGCTATGAAGTTAGTATTTTAACTTAAAGAAGTGGTGTGCTTTGTTTAAGCCATCAGTTTAAGGCTTAATGTTACAGACATCATATAAAGTAAGTGAAAAGTGATGCATGAAAAAAATATAAAAGAGGCTAAAATGCATTTCAGTATACTTTTCTCTCCAAAAATATTGATTAAATTTACTTTAATATTCACTAACAAAGATTCAGTACCCTCCCTAGTTCTTGGATCTCATCCTCGGATGATGTGTAAATGTGATATTTGGGAATTCAAATACCTGACTACAAATCTGTGTCTTGATTTCCAGTTGGGTTTATTTTGGGTATCACTATTTGTGACCTTCTCAGTACAATCAGGAAGTCCTCCTAAAAACTAAAGAAAACACAAAATGTTTTTTACTTTCATGCAATCAATGATTGCATGAAATAAGCCTACCAAGAGGAAAATAAAAGAAGACTATCAGAATTTTTGCAGGTCAGTACTTTAGACAAGAAATAATGTATATGTACTTCACCTTGGCAGTAGCAAAACATCTTTCTCTTCAATAACTACTATAGTTAGATCAAATAGTATAGCCATACTTGCTTTCTCAGGTCCACAACACCAACTAAAAAAGCCCAAAATACTGTATGGAAGAGCCTAAATTAGGCAACCATTTAAAAACTTGATGCATTAGTTAAGCTTTAAGTCAGGTCTCCCTACAAACTAGAACTTCATTCTCTAGTTTTCTGGGACATCCTAAAAAAGACATCAGAAAAAGACTACATGAATTGTTTATACTTTCTGCTTACTTAATGCAAAGAATCTTTCCAGAAATGAGGGGCTATTTTTTATGATTTCAATAATTCTCTTCAGTACCCAGAAGCACCATCACAACTATATAGGACAGCACTTTGTTTTGATCCCATCAGCAGCACTTTATGAGCTTTATGCTGGAGTTTGTTCCTATCCTGAGCCTCAGCATATGACCTGTGATCTGCTGCCACTCATACACATCTTTGCTGACATAAAAATAATAAGCATTAGGAATAAAAACTATAGAAGAATATAGTACCTGCTGCCAACCTATTAATTATATCTTAGCAAAACTAATTACTGAACTACACCAGTGTAAATGATCCTCAAGTTACCAGGTGATTTGGTATCTGCAGTTGCATAGGCAATTCCTAAATAATTTATTTTCAATGCACAACTACTCTAAGCTGAAAGATCTGAAACCCAAAAGTTAAAAGACAAAGTCAACGAAAACTGCCATTTTGCAGAGCTTTGAGAGTCAGATCACTTTAAAACAACCTGAAATAAATCGCAAATTGTTGCTAAATAGATAACAGTGAATTTCCATCTACTACAGTCATTTTTGAAATGAAGAAGCTTTCTTTTTCTTTTTTGCTTCAGATAAGAGTAACATAAATTGAAAATTCTTAGGAGAGACAAGGAGGCTTAGGGGCTACAACTCTTTTCCTAAATTCATCATCAAATGGCTAAATGCTAAGCACCGGCAAGGTAAAGATTCATCTCTCTAGACAACCAAGTTTTTGCTTCTTACTACCTTCTGCAAGCTTAGAATTGTCATGTATTTTTGAAAAACAGTAAATTATTTTTCTCTGTCCATTAAAACAAGTGATCCCTAACAGAAAACCTCTGTTGGTACTCAGTGAAATTCCATCTCATTACATTCTGGAAGTTAAGAAATCTCTATAGAGCATTGATTTGTATTTCTCAGAAACAAAACCACTTTCCTAGCATTTCTTCACCTGTTACCATTTTAACAGGATTTCTCTCTCCTGAAAAGTCTGTCACCTCACCTAATGCAGAATTAGAGTACGGATGGAAGTAATGGAAAGCGCGATCTCACTGGGCAACAGTCAGATTCTGAGTTAAAATTCCAGCAAGCCTATTTGGCTCTCACAGTCTTTGTTTAACTGTGTATAAAGTGGTGCTAAGACTAACCTCAAAATTCTATTACAATTATTTTGAAATACTTTTATTGCAAAGCATTTAGTTGTGTGAAGTACGTCAAGCACTTCAGTAATACCGAGGACCTCTATCATGACCAGTTTACAATGTAATGATAAGCAGATGAGAAATGGCAATGCAGCAAAGAATATAACAGTTAAGCATTGATGTTTGGTGTGGACTTCATGTATTCACAAGTTTCATGCAGTAGAACTTAATCTTTTTTATTGTTTATTCTATTTCCTCTACATATTGTTCTTCCCCATGGCTTTGCAAGATGGGGCATTGGAGCCCTCAGAAAGCATTTCCAGTAGTTTACCTCAGAGCACAATTCAAAATTTATCAAAATGTTTATCAGATAAAACCTGCAGTTGACAGTACTCAGGTGTGAGCTACATGTCAAAATCTTTGTTACTGTCAATTCTAATTTGTAGTAGAAGGCCACTATTCTCCTGCTGAAAAAAGTGTGCATCACATCAACCCTAAGTCCAATCAGCTTGTTGAAACAGTTTTCTCCCCTCAGTTGTTCCCCTAGGAGTGTTTTAATTAGAAGGGCAAGGCAATCATTTCTCAATAGTCAGACTAAAAGAGCTCGCCAAACCATGAGACAGATCAGTATACCTAGTACCTCTGAAATCCCTTACTTCTAACTTACAGATCTGATTTTAGCTTTGCAGACATCTTCATTCTCCCTTAAAGGAGAGAGAGATAGACAGTGCATGTGGGAGAAGGAGAGACTCCAGAAAGTAAAGAATAAAAGAAAAACAAAAATTTGAGGAAAAGCTACTCAAATATTGCTAGTAGCAACTCAGCTGGAATATGACTCCGTGGTATAACATACACCTTTTAAATACATGATACAGATTGACAGACTTTTCTTGATAGAATAGGAAGTGCTAATATGTATTACACAGAGCTCTCAAAAGAGAAATGATGTCTGCCATCTCCCAAACAGAAAGTCTATTTTGCAGGAAAACAGTGCTGTGGGTGGAGGTGGCAGCAGGTTCTCACACAGTACAAACATTTTTTTGAGAGCACAGAAAAAGCATCCTTGTGCACACAGCTTGTGCACAGTCATCCTGGCTGAGGCATTTTTATAGAAACAGCCTTATCTTACTCAAGGGTATAAATTTGCCAAGAGAATACTGCAGATCTGCTTTCAGTTTAGCATTCAAATACCAAGCACTGAGGCAGGTAACAGGGATTTTGCAAGGCTGATTATCTTCCCCAGCCTAGGGGCTGCTCCCAGATCTCATATATGCCCTATATATGCACTACATTCAGGTGCACAGCGCCTGCCACAGACTTGGTCTCCATCAGTGTACCATGTTATCTTGTTTTTCCTAATTCTTTTCCTGTTGTTGTTTACTTCTTAAGTAAATTCATTTTCCCAGGATGTGGTGCCTAACAATCTGCCTATCCATGATATGCTTCAAATACCAGAATACATTAGACTATAAGAAGGCCCTATGGTGATTTGCTAATTAGCTTAACCCTTTTGGGACACAGAAGAAGGAATTTTTTATTAAAACAGGATAACCCTGGACTATATTGATCTGACTGAGAAATGAGTATTTTAGTCAAGATGAGTCTCAAGATGAGCACATGCTGGAAACTGCGATGTTGTTTCCATAGCAATGCCATGACAGCCTCCAGAGTGAAATAGTGTGCTACCAGGAAATGAAGGGAGTTCAAGTGCTATGAGCTACATAGTTCTGTGAGCAATCCAAATACATTCTCATAAAGAATATTTAGTGCAGCTAGATAGTCCAAAGATTGCTGCTGATGGCAAGAAAGCCTTATCAGTATGCTCCCAGCAGTCCTTTTTTCTTGTTCACTACACCCAAGATGACTTATCTAACGGCTTAAGCTATGGGCAACACTGCTAAGCCATTTCAGACCATTAACAAATACAGCAACCTGAACCTTACTTCTTTTCCAGTGCAGAATATCATCCATAATTAAGGACACTGACTCTCACTCTCCATAACACAGCGAAACACATTAAAGCTTTTGCTGAAGAAAATCCTAATACATGCAATTATTTACCAGTTGATCTTCCCCCTTCCTTTTCTCTCACCTCCTCCTCTCTCCTGCCTCCTCCTGCCCAAATGATACTGAGCAAATCTGCTTGCAAGTGGGAAGCAATGTACAGAAGTCTTGCATATTCCTCATTAAAATTTACCAGGCATAGCATAAACTCAGTTGTCTGCTTTTTAACCCAGTTAGTGTTTATGCTAATACAAAAGCAAACCAGAAAAGCACTATTTGTATTTTATTTGCCTAAGGCAATCATTCTGGTCAAATTCTGCAAAGCTGATCTAAAATATTTTCCAAAGACGATAGAAAGAGAATTCACTTAAGATCTCCATTGCTCTCTCTCTTTTCAAAGAACTGAACAACTCTGAGAGATTCGTAAAACTGCTAAAATAATGGTTAGAACCCAACTGTTCTCAAATAAAATTCTACAAGACAAAGTACTTTACTTTCTCCAGTGTTTCCCATGCAATTTGTAAAGGTGTTCAGACATGAGCTGAATGTCCAGAAACTCTACCACTGTATTTGTTGTCTGTGTCATTGTCACAAACAGCCTCTTGGGTAAACAGATTGTAGGTCATTATACATAGCAGTGCTGCCTCTGAGGGAAAGTAGAAAGACAAACACACATCCCGGCCAGATCCCTTAATAACAAATGCCACTTCAAACCAAAATGTTTTCTATTTATTGTTTTGAACATGTATTTCAAGGAATCAAGCCTTGAATGTAAAACAGCAAGATGCTTCATTTCCCTTTTGCATCTAGTAAAAAGATGTGAAGCAAGCATTTTTAAAACTACCACAGCCTCCTCCTGCCTAAATGTGTAACAGAAGGCATCAAGCCCAGCAACATTCATTTATAATTTAAACTGTTTGCTTGGCAGAATTTTTTCACCTTAATATGTCTAGCCCTAATTGCAACTGGCACACCCAATGTTTTTACCAGAAACTCAACGACTTCCAGAAGATTTCTATGTAACTTGGTTTTCTATGGACAGAAATGCAGTTTCAGGGACAGATGTTCTTATCCAGGGGAAAACATGTCTCTGCAATTTTACAAGGACTTAGAGGACTCTATATGGACAGAAAGACACCTGTGAAAAGACTGATGCAAGTTTAACTTACTCAACCCCTTCTTCAGGTTATCACGGTCTCCCAGTTAATTTCCCAGTATGAGTAATATTCTGTAACTATCTCACCCTCTTTGGAACATTTATGTCAACTTTTCTGTTTATCAAAAAATTCAGTAGAAGTAATGTGCCTGATGATCTGGTTTTGACAACTGAGTACAGAAATAGAACTGGATAGAGTCTATTTGACTCAGTCTGCTCTCTTGAATACACACTGGTATCCAGCTACAAAAGCCAATCTGCTACCACCATGGCCAGCCTAGCAAGAACATTTTGCCCCTAGCAAAATGTTACCTAGTGTTCTCTCCTATCACTGCCTAAACTCTCTCATCACAATCCTCATACATGTTAATTCAAGCGTATCTAAAAGAAGCAGCAATATCTGCATCCAAATCCAAGACAGAAATCCAGTTATCCCAAAGTCATCCATATAAGTATCCCAAAGCCATCCACATAAGTATCTCAAAGCCACTGTCTCAGATACAGCAAAAGTTTCCTATCCTAAAGTTCAGAAATACATTCTTAATTTCCCTCTCATCATCACTCTTAAGATCATACTCAGAAATGGAATCTATTACTATAAATTGTATCATGTTTTAAGAGTTAAATCAATGAATCAATCAGAAACCTTAAAACACATTTTATCAGTCAATATTCAACAACAGGAGTGTTAATGCTTGAAACAGAGTCCATGCAGCTGTCACCAAATGTGGCAGTTTGAACACACAGGAGCAGAAGCCATAAGATCCTAAACAGTTATTTAATCTCAAATAATTTTGCTATCCACACTGTTCCAGACTTAGCCTGTTTTCCAGCTCTTTCCCAGGATATTGCTAGAATTTGAAACATCATGGGAGGCCAAGTGCTTCTGAAGCCTGCATGCAAGTGTTTTCACACAAAAGGCAAATGAGATGTTGTTAATCAGGGCTAGGAAATGTAGTTCTCATAAACAATTTCTTTTGTTTTTCTGCCTCAGTTTCCTCATCCACAAAATAGTAGACAAATTTATCTATCTACTAGGACATGAAGATAAAAAGCTTTGCAGAAATGCTAAGAATTATTTTACACTAGCATATTCACAAGCTTTTGTTCTGATTGTATCAATACGCCATAGCAAGTCTCTGATTTTCAAGGATTTACCCACATTTGGCACTTAAAAATTCATTTGGGGTTGATATTTCTGTCAGTAAGCTCTTACTGTGGGAAATGACAGAGACATTGCTGTGCTTGGTCTGACCCACTGCTCTGCCTTAGAAGAAAGAGGAGGATAAACAGTAGAGGAGAACACACAGTAAAAGTATCCAGGACAGAGACTGGAGCTACTGTGAAGACACTGTCAGGAGCCACACTGCTACTCCACACAGGCATGATGGCAAATAACTTTCCTTCCCACTCCATTCTTACTAAAGAATGGAAGCACAGTTGCCTGTATATTGAGTCAGACACAGCTGGACTTTGAAGAATCACACATAAATTTTTCCTTTATGGACAGTCATATTAAAGAGGGCACCATTAAGCTTGCTTAATCTAGACAGGCGAAAGACAGAAAAACAATGTGAGTTTGGAAACAAACTGAGGAGGTATTCACTACAACCTCCAGGGTAAAGACACCTGTCACTTGATCTGACAAAGGTCATTTTTTAAGGACATTAAGAGCTGTTTGATTTAAAGAAAATTTTTCCTGTGACATTCACAAAGCAGGGGTTAAGTTTCACAGATGACTTGCCCACAAAGGAAGAAATACAATCACTAGAGACAAGGAGAACACCCCATCACATTGGTGCTCTCTTTTAGGAAATCTCCCCTAGCAGGACAACTTCACTTTGACATCTAATAGTCCCTCAGATAAATCCATGGAGAAATATTCCTCTAACTCCTTTTGATCCACTCAAAAAGAAATCATCAAAGGAATACAATATTCTGAGCTGGCCCCATAACCTATTTCTCTTCTCACCAGTGTATTTATGTTCTGCAAAACACAGAGAATCACTTTTCTTGGCTACATTTCCTTTTGCTCCCGCTCCAAGCCACCCTGTTGCAGTGTGAGGGGCAGCCTCACAGATGGCTGGAATGATTCCACAGCACAGCTTTCAGGATAACATGAGCACTTGATACAGCAATGACTGCATTAATCACAGACACAACTCACATAAAGCAGCTGAGCCTTACCCCCAAACTGAGCACATCTCCGGCATTAGACTTCAGGGAAGCAGGATGATGGGGAATTGGGGGCAGGGACAGGGTAAAGACTGACCTTGCGGCAAAACAAGGTGGCGTAGCTCAGTGGGAAATGTCTGCACTAGTACAGAGTATTCTAGTTAGGTGGACAGTTACCATTCAGCTGGCATTAGTTTCCTATTTGCTTGTCATTAACCAACTCCAAGACTGTTATTTTTCATATAAAATTCCCTGACTTTCATAATCTCTTAGCCGTGTCTTACAATATCTGAGCATTTTCTGTTACAAACACTCCAGGGATTCTGGTAAGTAAAGGTATATTTTAAAAATTGCAGAAAAAATATTTTAAAACAGCTCTCTTAAGCCCCACTAACAACATCAACACTGAGCAAGGAATCACAATAAAGGATACTGAAGCTCCTATCTGTGATAGCTAAATGCCAGAGGTTAATCCTGAGATCATCCGCTGACATGTATGTCTCACAGTCACTGTTGACGGATATTGAGTTGACATGATAGGTGTGACCATTAGCAAAGATTCTCCGGGGAGTGACTTCTACCATCAAATCCATAGGTTTCAATACAGGCACCTGCCAAAAAAACCAAAACACAAACCAGAAAGGGAGTAAGATTTTAAATAATCTTTTGCTAAGACGATGAGAATTTCAGTGGAGAGAAAGCATTCAAAGACTATGATATTATAAAACTTATTGACAGTGTGCACAAGCTGAATTTCCCCATGAATGAATTGCTGGACAAAGCCTTCCTTGTCAAGGAGGAAAGGAGAGACATAAGAGCCATGGAGAGCCAGGCAGAGCCTAGACTATGGGAAAGGAAGGACTGGCAGCTGCCACACAACAGGCCAGTCCCACAACAGGAGCTACTGTCTCACATATGTAGGAGGGTCTGGCAAGCAGTGAAGTACTAGTATTTTGCTAAAGAGTTTGCCATTAGTTGTAAATCACTTAACAGTATTTGCTTTGCTACTTGATGTCTCTCTTTCAAAAAAGTCAAGTGGTGAGAAGGTTGTAATCTCAGAAAACATAATAAACAGAGTCTTGGAAAACAAAGCCAACATGTGTATTGACATATTGTACATACAGACATACCCCTGAAAAGCCAATAGCATAGATTATCACTCATCAATGTGCCCTCTTTATTCCCCTGTGTCACTTCAATGTCATGCTTCAAAAAGCAGACACTCAATTTATTCCCTATCAATAAAGCATTAAACAATGTAAGGCTGTGGCCCATAACTGGGACTATTCAATGTTGTTGAACGTGCATTAGAAGCAATCTATCCTACATCAATCCACAAGGTAGTTTAAAGAGGAATATGGAGCAGTTAAATATTTGAGTTTAGCTTTCTACTAAAGGAACAAAACAAGGGTTCACCCAAACTTTGAATTCTCAGACTATAAGCAATCTGGAATGGTTTTGTTTGCCTAATCATACTGAATAGATAAATATCCCATTACTGTAGTCATTTTTACACTTTGGAGGCTTTTTTCACAATAGATAATATTGGCTTATTTTGGAGATGGAGGTTGTTTGTTTTCAATAACAAAGAAATAGTATTGTTTATACAACATAACCTCCCAGTTCTAACCTTTAGCCACTTCCTTTGCCAAAGCCCCTGGAGTGAATTCAGCCAATAAAATTTGAGAGTAAAAATCTAGTATGTTAATGTCTGGATGTTGGTCTTCTCTCCCAAGAAACAAGTGACACAACAAAAGGAAATGGGCTCCAGTTGCACTGGGGAAGTTTAGACTGGATATTTAAATTTTTTACTGAGTTAGAACTCCCTTCTTCTTACAGAAACAACTGGATTTTGGACATGGACAGCAGCTTACCTGCAGTGATGTTACTGTAGAAAGATCTTTAAGTTTTCCTTCTTCATCTTTTAAGTTGTACCCCTCTGGTCTCTTATCTCTTTCAGTAATTTTCCATAACTTGATTGTTTTATCTTTAAAAGAAAAGACAAACAACTATCAGCATAGGAATGTGGTTACTCACCTTTCACAATATATTCCTTAAAGAAACTTTTACACCTTGGTTTAGACAAGTCCTGTGCTGAAACACTGTCACAGTCACTGGGTCACTTCATTCTGCACATCCAGAAAATGCTGCCAACAGAAAAAAATACCTTCAAACTGAGTCAGAGGTTCCTGGCAGCTGACAGACCATGCAGAGCATGTAGAGCACATGCTGCTCATGTATCCAACCTGGAAGTTTGCAGGTGGAACAAACCCAAACCACCCAATGCTCACTGCTGAAGCTCAGTTTGACAACTTGACTCTGCAAGGAAATAATCTTGATGCTAAAACCAGTTTGATATTAAAGTCAGTTTGATAGGCTACTTATAAATAGCACAAGAAGAGCATGGAGTAGAGAGACAGGTCAAAGATCCCTGCCTGGCCCATTGTGGAAACAGGCAGTGGTGTACCGGTGTAACATCAGGAGCTCCAGTAAATGAAAGGCTGTGTGAAAAATGAGACATTTCTTCCTCCTAAGGGAAAGCAACTGAGGAAGAACTGAGGGAAAAAAAAAACCCTAAGAGAACTGTGTTGTAATGCTAAGAGAGAGAAGCGGGGAGAAAAATATATTAATCTTGCATTGAATGGAATAAAACCTACTCTCCTTTTTTCATGATGAGAGAAGCATATGATGATAGAATAATGATGCCTCTCAAAGATCCTCTGGAGCCAAAAAACATGTTTTAAACATTTCACATTGCATAGTAGCTGAAGTTGAAGATTTCCCTGACATTGACTGTCCACTCCCACTCTGGCTGTGCTTCCAACCTGCCAACCCTAACACTTCCTAGACTGAAAAATCAATGCCAATTCTTCTCCTGCAAAAAAACATCTGTCCTTGATATTCTAACAGTTGTTTCGCTCATCTGCTTGTGGAGCAGCCAAAGTCCTTCCAAAGTTTCTGCCCTTCAGCTGCCACCACAGCTTTTATTAAGCTCAGCTCCTGCACCAGTTCTGATTTCAGCCCACTTTCTTCCTTTCCCCTTCTGTCCCCAAGTACATAGCAGAGCATAACTATTTCTGCAGTGTGGTGATCCAAATATTCTTTCAAATGCTAGTACAAATCATTTTAAAGGCAGGCTATATGAATACGTGAATTGATTTGCATTTCTATAGCAACTATAACTTTGAACTTTTTTCTTTCCAAAATCAATCCCTCCATTACTCAGGTTTTTTTACTATTATGCATCTCCTAATAATATTGATATGCTAATTTACAAGCAAAAAAGAAATTACAACTGATCAATCTACAGAACAAGAAGTTACTTCAATCTGCAACTAAAAAGGTTCATTTAAATATTCAGTAAATTTCATTTGTATTGTATATTACATTAATTAATTACTAAAAATATATATAGGCCATGTCATCCACTTGGATTTTTATTACACGTAAACAGTGCATTTCTGCTTATCTAGACAAAAATTTATAAATACAGCAATTGTAAAATTAATTATAAGAAAAAATACAAAGGTTTTTCCATTGTTGGACTTGACTGCTATTAATCTATCCCTTTCCAAGTGAAAACTATTTTAGTAGCAGTTAAGGTTATCACATGTTGGTTTTCTTCTTCTTCATCCACCTCTGGACTTTAAATATTCCTTAGAAATTTTAAGTATGCTTATATTTTGCAAAATAGAAAAAATAGAAACATCTCTGTGAGGTTAAGCATTCAGTCTCAAGGGTGTTATGAAGTTAAAATTAATTAATGTCTGGTAAGCAGTCTGAAATCCTCAGATGAAAGGACCTGTATGGGCCAAATTCTGATCTACCCTATGTAGCTCACATCGAAAATGGCCCCAATTCATTCTAGTACAGAAGATATCAATGAATCATAATAATTTATTATTATAGTACAAAATCATTTCAGTTTACAGTGCAAACTACAAAACTGCTAACTGCAAGCACTGCAAATCCACAGAGGGGTTTGAAAGCCTTGGTGGTTTCCTTCTGCCTCCATTAATTAAGATGCTACAATCAAAGCTAAGCTGATAACCTGTTGATAACACGTGAACTGGAAAGGAACCAAGATCCCCTCTGAGAGAGGTGACCTGTGCAGGAACAGTTTCAGACAAAAGTCCTCCTTATAATGACAGAAACAGATCTGAGCAGGTGCAGTCCTGCCAAGTCTCACATATTGAGGGTTAGATTTAGACCAGCTCTCCCCTCATGTTCCCAAACAGCAGGATGCTCCTTCCAGCAAATTCAATGGGCACTGTCCACGTGTGCCCGTGGAAAGCAAGGATGTTGCATCACAGTTCTCATTTTTCTGACCAAATCTGTGCTTTAGATCCTAAACTACAAGAAAGCAAAATATCAAAAATTGCATTCAAATATCAGGCTCAGAAATTAGGAAACAAAACCAGTATTGAAGATATTTCTACAACCTATCCGATATGAGCATGTATAACAGGTAATGCCTTGGTTCTCTACAAGTTAGGAAACATACTATTATCTCTTTTAAAAGGCATAGAATTGATATATGTTGTCAAAGACTTCTCACAGGTAATCTGTGAGAGAGTGAGTAATCCATCACGGGCCGTCTCTATCCTAAAATTAAAACCATCTTTAAGAATACGCCAAGAGGTGAATCTTCAGACTTCAACCCTGAGTGCCAGGAAGCTAGGAATCCTCCTTGGCACACACATATGTTTTGCAATTCAAAGCCAAAATCCAAAGCCTATGCCAGTGGAACCATTTCTGTTCTCCTCACAACAAAGAAGTCTGCTGGTATGCTCCAGAATTAAGAAGGGGGAAAAACAGAGGCCAAAGTATTTTGCCAGGTCCTAGGCTTGCCCCTTGGTTCAAACAGGATTAACCCACAGCAGCACTGATTATTTCTTCCTTTCTCCCCTCTCATCACGGTATGAACCAGAAGACTCATATAAAGGTCTACTAGGCCAAGTGTAAAAGAAGCATATCTGAGGACTTGGCTGTATTTCTCTGTGTTTCTAAAAACAAGCTTTAAAATGGAAAGGGAGAGATTTACTTTTAATAATCTAGTTTTGTATCATGGACTTGGAAGAAGCCATTCTTAGTTATCTGAAGAAAGAAGGGATATTTTGATGATGGGAGAAGAGCAGAACTCCCAAACTTCATAATAAGCTGACTAATCATTAAATTAGCACAAATCACCTATCTGTAACAGATACTTTTCATTCCAAATAAGCAACAGTGCCCCCAGAAAGTCAAAGACAACCTTAAGGAAAACAAACTACAAAATATTAAAAAACTGCTATCTGTGAATTATTGTAAATATTATTTAATGCTATAAATTTTAGTTAAAAGTAATCCCTTTGCACCAAAGTATCAATTCCCAGAGGTCAGATTACACTATATTTTTATCAGCAATTCCTAATTATGCTCAAACTTCCACAAGAAAAATTATTTTCTTATTACAATGAGATCTAAGATTTAAAATCAGGTATTTTGCCTCATGCATCATCTGCAGTAATAAAGGCTGAGGGTGTCCAAATGACACCTGTGTATGTTAGTTACATTCAGTTTCTTCCCCCTATTTCACATCCTCATACCCCCCCTTAGGAATAATACTGCCTTTATAAATCAATAGTCAAACATTTTAGAAATATGAGTCAGTATTAATATCCTATTATTATTCCTCCTGCCTTCCAAAGATTTGTGTAACTCTTTAAAACTTAAATAAACCATTCTGATGATAATGAATGAAAAAAAAAAGAAATTCATCTCTCTCACCTACCTTCATTTACACATCTATAAATAATAACGGTTATGACAAATACAGCAGACAAAATTCCATATTCCCAGTGAAACACAAGCTGCTGAGTGTGGTGATGCCTTTGTCACAAGACCTATTTCAGGACAGCACTTCACAGAAAAATGGATAGCTCTCTAAATGTCAATGGATAATCAATAGGAAAAAGGTTATGATTCTATGGGTAAAATACATAAATAACAGATATCAGAGTCAGTATGACAGTCTTGGTAAACTCTGAAAGAGGAAATTTCTAAAACAGTAGATTAACATGAACAAACATATACCACCAGCACTAAAACACAGTACAGCAAATACTGATATGTCCTGCACACTCTCATCCATCTTACCATTTGTTGATAGGAGTGAGTGAGCTGCATTTTGCTGTGGTAACCACTTGATCTTGTTTATTTTTTCTTCTATCTCCAAGCTCTTCAAATAATCAAATTCAGGTTCATGGCTCTGGAAAGTGCTGTAAACATTGTACTCCCCCTGATTGTAAGGCTCATTTTTACTCTGTGGAGAATAAGAACAACAAAAATATGCGGTTTATGAGAGCAATATTTCTTCATCTCTTAGGAAAGGTGTATAGGCAGTCTTATAAATATAAAAATATTGGAAGTTAATTTAATTTCTCATTTAAAACATGATATTGACAGACTTGTTTCAACAGGAATGAAATTTCCTGTACGTATTGAAACAGCATTAAATAATAGACAGAATTTTTGAAGGAATGTCAATTATTCAGGAAAGATTTCTAAAAAAGACATTGCAGATGGATGGAATTTACAAGTGAAACATAAAGGTACCACAGAGAAGGTATTGTTTTAAATGGAATGGTTCCATCATCAGGCACAAGCTATTAAAACAATGCAGAAGTAAAACAAAAATAACTTTCTTTTTTCTTATTTTGGAATTTTGAAGCTTTGAAGCATTTTTGTTTGGGACAGCAAACTTACAAGGAAAAGATCCCTCTTTCACTTCATTTCTAAACAGGTGATATTCTGTTTTACTGGATCTTGAGACTATAAACAAGTTTTTTAACTCAATTCAATTAAAGTATTAAAATTCAATCCAGGTTTTATCAAACTATTAAGGACTACATTGGTAACTCACATACCTCAGGTTCCCTTTGGAATATAACAACTCGACCCCCCTTGTCACCAGTAGCCAGTAGTTCTCCAGTGTGGTTGAACTCAACTGTAGAAATAATATCAGCTGGAGGAAGGAAAAGAAAAAAGGAAAACTTTAGACTGCTACTACAACACAAAGCCACTAAAAATATGAGGCACTTCACAAAAAATGCAACAAATGAGGGATTTGAAGGGATACAGATGAATTCAACAGCAAGTCACTGATGCAAACAGGCTGCATGCCATTAGAATCTGAGGGTGCTACACAATGAAACAAGTGCAAACATTAATGAGGCAAATTTGTGTTTCCAGCACATCTGCAGTTTGGGACTGGAGCAGCTCTCTGGAGAGGCTGTGCTTCAAGAATAGCCATCTCAGTACTGGCAATAGCAACAAAAGTGGCCTCCTGCTATTTCCTGTAACAAGGACAATGTAACATCTCACTCCCGTTGCACAATTATTTATTCTGCAACCTTTATGAGGGTTTTAACATAAGCCCCTAGCACTGGTTTTCTCAAATATGTGTTTGAGTCAAGAGTGCAAAAGCAAAGTACATGTACACTGTCCTACCACTGAGGAATGAAGGCAAAACCAGAGCTGTTCACTGTGCAGTGCTGGCAAGAGCCCATTCAAATCACTGCTTTCAGAAAATCATTTCAGCACCATAAAAATGTGTCATCAGACGACAAGAAAGTTCACTCTTTCTAGTTTTCAACAACTGCCTTTCTGTAAGCAACTGTATCAGCTTGAACAAGAAACCTCATCAAAACCGGAGGCCAGTCTTGAGCACAAATTACTACAAGTGAGGATGAGAGGGAGAGGGAGACTGGAGGAGCAAAAGAACTGGTGCTTGTGTTTGAATGACAGTACATGCTGGAATCATAATCCGCAGTTAATCCTACACTATTAGCATAATTTAAATTAAAATGCCTAGTGCAATAGTAAATTAAGAAACCATCATATATACAATCACAGGCAAATGCAGGGTATTACTCAGAGATTGCATGTCTGAATCCTCTGTAACGATCAGTATTCACTCATCAGAAACATGGGCCAGATTTTAGAAGCGTCAGTAGTTAGGAGCTCCCCTTTAGGCACAAAAAGCTACAGTTTCCAAACATGTTCATCATCCATCAGTTTATACTGAGAACAATGAAGTGACAGTGGCTAAGCTCTTTTGAAAACCTAGCCCCAAATGAGTTCACAAAAATTCAAAGGAATTGAAATAACAAGTGGATGTACCATTTACTTGATACATTTTATGAATTGAAAACATCTGTTCCCATTATTCTTTTAATAAACTAGCAGTTCAGTGTTAGAAAGCTTCTACTGCCAGTAGCTCTCATCAGCAACACAGCCACCCAAAAGCCAGATTCTTACTCAAATATTATAAACAATTTATCATTTAAAAAAGGAAAACTTTACTCCAATCACAGTAAAGAAAAATATCTTCTTTTTTTAAGAAATCTTCACCATAAAGTCCTTCTAAATCAAAGCAATCTTCCTCCCTTTTTCCTCCCCTACTACCTATACAAAGGAAGAAAGAGGAATCCTAAAGCATGTAATTTTCTTGTGTGTTGAATAAAATCTATGGATGTGTAGATTTTGAGAAAAATGGAACATGAAGACTTACAATATTTTGGGTCTGAACCCAAAGCTTCTCAAAGGTAATGGCATTTGATTTTAATGTGCACTTCCACAGACTGCATAATTCATAGGTAATAACCACAATAGCTCTAAACTTATTCGAGTACAGAAGAGTAGAGAGACTCTAGTTATGGCTAGTGATGCTCTGGGGCTTGGGATGGGTTGAGTTTGAAAAAAAATTGCCTTTTTTATTTAATCTAAAAGTCTAATCAACTTTTCTGGTGTGTAAAGTTCATTCATACTGCTTCCAATGGAAGAACACTTCCTGGCTGTTTTGTTCTTATCCTGCAGAATTCACACCAATAATAGGTGTGGTCTCCTGCTTATAAAATGATACCTGCATGATTTTACTCATTTAAAGCTGTGTCTTACCCCAATCATACAGGCAGAACTGCAGCCACCCAACTGGAGAGCCAAATGCAGAGGGAAGAATGTAGAATCTATTAAAATACATGTGTGTGTGTGCATGAGTCATGCACTGAGATGTTCTCAACAGGTCACAGAAGAATCAGATAAAATAACTGTGCAAAAGGAATGAATGGCATTTGAACATATTTCATATTGAATACATTTGCTATCGGCCTGAAATACACCCACAACATCATGACATATTCTTCTCTATGGTCACGATGGTCATAAAACATTACACCACACTTTACAGAGGGCATCAGTCAATGCCCAGTAAAGTCCACAGGAGTACTTGCACAGATTTCAATAGTAACTGAAACTGGATTGTAATAAGACAGATCTGCATTTTATTATATTGCATTTGTCATTAAAATATCATACACAATTAAGTGATTATTGTTTAAGGAGTCAATACATTAAGTATCTGTGGGCACCGTACAGTGATGTTGTTCTGAGGCAAAATTCTCATCCCCCCCCCAAGGTGTTTCTTCCAGATACATCTCTCCTTTCTATTAGAAAAACTAATTCCGAACTGGAAACTACCTATCATTTTTAAATTAACTTGTTCTGAAAAAGAGCAGATCCAATATTATGACCTTACAGACATGTAGCATGTTGGTAAAAAATTATCCTTGAACTGGAAAATCACTTTTATTGATCCTGTAAATAACAGCTGAAAACAACAGCTGAAATCAACAGGTGTCCCCCACCCCATCCCCAAAAATAAAATTATCCAGCATATCTGTTCAGCAGGTGAACATTAGTCATGCTGTTTTCATACAAAAGATTAGCCAGGCTGGCTCTTCCTAAGACAGAGGAGGTAGGAACAGAATCAATCAACAAAGCTCTTCATACCCTTCTGCAGAACACTCCCCTATGTATTTATTATTAATTCTGTAGCAACATCAGTCACTGTGGTCCCAATCCTACAGATTCTTCCATTGCAGAATGGTCCCCTGAGCAAACAGAGCAATTAACTACCAGATTTCACCCTCTCCAGGATATATAAATGCACCACAATGGAAAAGCTGATGAATTTGCATGTACAGTAAGCCCTTGGCAAGGGATGGCAGAGATGAAAGACTCCTTCCAGCCTTCTTCCGCACTACACCTTCCATATCTCTGCTGGCAGTGCCAAGCTTTGCACTAACAATTAGGATTATCAGAGACAGAGATAATTTACCTATTAAGAATAATTATGGGTAACCTCAATGCCAACAGCTGAGCATTTCCAATCAAATCATAAATCCCAACTTTTATCCAACATTAATCTTCCTCCTCCATTTTGTCTATGCAGAAATATATATAAACTTGGATTTGAAAGTTTCAATATTTTCACTTAAAATAGAGATGCTGACTGAAAAAAGCAAACACAAAACTTTCAGAAAATGAAAATACTCCAGGGGTGTAAACTCCTGGTTATCTGGTCCACATCCAGCCACAGCAAACTGTTCCAGCAGGTACAATGCATTATAGACTTGAACTCACAGATTAATTTTACATGTTCACTGGAAGATGTCATATTACTCTACAGCTTAAACTGACAGGAAGCTTTTCCTGATCCAGTCTGAGGTATTTAATTCTCTGACTCCCAGTACCGCTGCCCTTTCACACGTCACTAATTCCTCTGCAGCTTCACAATTCAAACTCCTTACATTTTCTTAATGGCTACGTTTTACCCAACAGCTGCTGCTTAGCTAGATACATTCTGGTTTTGTGATAGATCTAAGTCCATCAATGTACATCTGTGCACACCAAGGTGTATGTAGCTGCTCTTCCCTCAACTTAAGAGCATTGCTCCAGCACAACCTCAGGCAAATGAACTCAGCAGCAGCCACCCCACCCCTCAAGCTCACTGGGGAGATGAAACTAAGGTTGGTACATGTAGCTCAAGTCAATTTTGGCCATTATATATTTTTTCAATATTCACTTTCTAGCCTCCTACAGGTTTGTTTTGAGGAATAAGCAATTAAAAACTGGTCTAAATACCTCTGCAATGATTAGAAAAGCCTTATCTATATAATCAATCTTCCCATCATTTTGGGGTACTCACATAAATGCAGATTATTTTCCACCTAATATGCACTCAGGGAAGAAAAATCTGAATGTACTTACATATCTTCATACAGTCTTTTGGTCAGAAACCTCAAGTAAATCTAAGAAAAGCTCAACTATAATTTTCAGTATGTTATTTTTACTAAACATGTCTACCTTTTTGGAACCTTTCATCTGAAGACCCTGGTATACTTTATTTTGCTTCAGAAGATCAGGAAAGCAAAGAAAATGACAGGACTATTTCACCCAGCACAGTATAGCAAGTTTCGAGGGCAAACATCACGCAACAGTACAGGGAAAAGAAGATCAGAGAATATAATCTTCAATTGAATTCCAGTGTAATCCTGATTGAGAATTAAAGGATTTGGAATGGGCCAGAACACAGGAATTAACATCAGTACTTTTCTCAAACAAAAGCTGGGAAATCCTACCAGCCAGAACAGGTCAGAACTACTTCTTAATATCACACCCACCGAAGTCAGCACAGCAACACTGTTGGCCTGAGCTGACTGAATCAGCAACTGGGTCAGGTTTTTGTTGTGCGTGTTCCCAGTGGTTAGCAGGCAATCTTGTAGTCTACGTTATTTCAACCAAGTTCTGACCTGGCCTAACCTTGGTTTGTGAAATCCAATAAGATCACAGCACAATCTGGCATGGCTGCAAGCAATGTTCAGTCATACTGATACAAAAGTCCCTGAGGGGCATAATCTGGAAGAAACAACAAAGAAGCTTGCAACAAAGAGAGCCATAAAACAAAAAGACAAATGGCAAATAAAAGAGGAGCAGTATTACAGCATCTTGAAGGGAAGGCCATTACAAAGAGCTGTGCTGTCAGAATTTAGTCTAGATTTGGACACAAAAAAAAAAAAGGGGAAAGAAAAAAATGGAGGGAAAGAAAAAATTAATGGAAAGAAAAAGCCTGCTACCTTTTTTAAAGTGGAAGTTTCAAAGGTTTCCTCAAACAGCAAGAAAACAAGGTATGCAAAATCTCAAAAGGTCAAATGAATCCTTCTTTTCTGAAATAGCTGGCAGAGAAATCCCTGACAACAGAAAAATTTCCCACTTGAAGTAGTGGTCTCTGTAACACACATCTATTTTGGTTCACAGCAATGTTATTCACCATCTTGGATCCAGGGCTTGTATGACATCAGAAATCACTCCTCAAAATTCAAGTAAGCACAATGCAAACTCTCACATATCACACTGTCCACCTTGGCTCAGTCAGATACTTAATGCTAATAACCTGCACACCAGAAAGCCAGCTCCACTCTGGGCAGACAAGATGTGGAGTCATAGAATCAGACTCGCCAAGGCTGGAAAAGACCTTTCAGATCATCAAGTCCAACTGTCAACCCAGAACTCCCACTGCAACCCCTAAACCACTAAACCATATCACCCAGACAGAAGTTCACTGACCTACACACAAACTGCCTGATCACCTCTCCAAGGAACCAAAATGACGTAGGATATGAGCAGACAGTTGGGTGGCCCGGTGAGGACAACACATGAGAGAAAATGAGAACACAAGGATGCATGAGATGGAAAGAGGAGGAGAGAGCATACAAACATGTTAAAAAGAGCAAAAGCATGATGATGGGTACAAAAGAGGGACTATATGCACACATGAGAGCTTAAGAAAGCATGAAAGAGTACAAAGAAATGCTACAACAGAAAATAAGCAGTTTGAAATGAAGGATCTATCTGCCCCTTTGCTCCTGGGATTATCTGTCACCTTGGCAAAGCTTTCGCTTTGCTTTTTTTCCTCCTTTATTATATCTTTAAAATCTGGTGGAGTTAGGGCTGAAAAATGGCAAATGTTTGCTCCATGTTAGATGCAGGGGCAATGCAAAACACAACAGGAAACCGGTTTTGGTCAAAGCAAAC
Organism: Lepidothrix coronata; assembly: GCF_001604755.1. NCBI lineage: Eukaryota > Metazoa > Chordata > Aves > Passeriformes > Pipridae > Lepidothrix > Lepidothrix coronata. The sequence continues at coordinate 2,989,278 of NW_016690291.1, forward strand.
TTTGAACACAGATGCTAACAGTGGAAGTGCTTCAGGGATCAGTGAAACAAGGTGATCAATCAGTAACAGAATGAAGTCCAGAGATGTGTCTCCACTACACTTCATGTAGTTGTTTTGCTAAGTGACACCTTGCCTGGCTTCATTGCTAGCAAGGGAAAATATATCAAGGGCAAAAACCAAGCAGTCCCATTTAATCTCGTCACACAAGAACAAGGAGGTTTATCAGGCTAAATATCACGTTTCTTCCTGAGGACAATCTCTTCCTGATATGAAATCCAAAACCACAGGGTCAAACCCTGAACAGGTCTTGAAAGGTTCCTTGAAATATGACCACTTCAGCTAGGGATGATAGTAAAAAAAGTAAAAAAAAATAATGGAAGCAACAAATTTCATAACTTCAAATCCTTGCACGCACTGAGATAATTTTCCCTTTTCTTTTTTCATCTTTAAACTCCAGCTTTTTGATTTTAGAAATGCTACACATGCACACCTTGGTGGCCTGCATGAGTCTAGGTGATCATGAGAACAGCATGATACTGCTGAGTTTCACAGATCCGTGCATCCTTATATCCTCGGGGACCAAGGAAAACGCCTTCCCATTCAGAACATCTGAACATATGTTCAGTGCTCACTCAAAGAAAGAATTTACTTGAATCAGAATCTAAAAAAACAAACCCAAAACTTGCACGCCCTCTATGAACACCTATGAACACTGTGATTTCCTCTTTCTAGCATGGAGCTTTAATAGAGTTGGGTTTTTCCTCAACTATTTTTGTATGTATTTATTTTAAGAGCTTAGAAAAATTATTTCAACAGCTTTTTAATCATATGCTAATTTCTAGCTGTATTTCTCAAATTAGAAATGTCAGGAAATGACACCCAATTATTGGAGCACAGTCAATGTGGAAAAAAAATTGCTTATGGGACAAATATGTAAAATAGATTATCTGGGTTCAGTGTTCTGTGCTAAAAACAGCACTTTCTACTGAATGCAAGTTACTGAGATTCAGTTTTTCATAAACTGACCCCCCTACATATGTGTATTCCTAATTTAAAAGCTCAAAGCCCTTATTTCAGAGGTTCTGGCACCCATCTCCCTCCTGCAGAGTACAAGGCCTCCAGGAAAAGAGGCTCAAGAGACATGACCTTCTGCCCACTGAGGTAAATGGAAAGTTTCCCACTGCTTCAGTAGGAAATAAGGTCAAGCAACATTTGTCAGACGTGGTGTAGCTGAAAATTAGGACATATTTCTCAAAAATTTGGCTACAGTTTACATGCACTTTAGTGTCTTCTTGCTCAAGGTGACCCGGTTGGATCAGCTGCAAAGCTTCAGTGGTTGGTTCTGCAGAATGCTTAATTAACGTTACCATTATCCTTGCTGAAGTCTCTAAGAGCACTGCTTTGTGTCTTCTTAATCTGAGACACTCAGTGGACTGATAAAAAGCTTGCTATGACTCCTTTTAATAGCTATTCAGGGGCTCCCCAATAGCGTCCCTGCATCCCCTGCAGTAACTGAGCAGCCTTTCCGTGCTGTGAGACTGGCACTGGGCACTAACAGGCAGTGCCGGGGATGACTCCAGCCCTGCTTCCCGCAGGTGCCTCCGCCACTGGGGATGTCCAAAGAGGTGAAGCCTGGGAAGTGCTGATGCCTCCATCCTGTTCAGCATGAACAAACTGAAAAAACTCACTAGAAAGCCTTTCACCTTCACTAAATCTAAGCTATTTGGTAACAATGCTTGTATCTATTCTTACAAACAATGTTTAAAATTAAGGAAACGCTGCAGATCAATCTCTATTTTAGCAAAGCTAAAAGGTTAGAAGGCTTCTAACCTTCACATTCCCTCAAATCTCCTTCACAACTTACACTGTGTAACACATGCTAGTCACTTACTCTTCTGAGATTTCGGGGAGGGCAGAAAAAAGAAAAAGAAAAAATACAGCCGGATGTTTCTTTCTTTTTTCTTTCTTTCTTTACTGACAGATGAGACCCTCATGCAAGCTAAGGACTGAGTAACAGGCTTGGAACACTCCATCTGATAAACATGAGCACATTTAGAAAATGTGCCAGTCCACTACTCTTACCAACCAACACTGAAGGACAAAAGATAAAAAAATTGCCATGGATTTACAATTTCAAGCGGAGTTTAAAGTGGTAACCACAGAAGGAAGCCTGCCTGAGCTGGGAGCTGCTGCTCAGCTCCATGGTACTTCCCACTGAGGAGCTGCACAGCCTGGCTGCCAGCTACAGACAGATTAGAAATGGTGCTGCCAAGTGTTAGAAATGCTAGGCAACCGGGTTTTATTGAGAGCAGAAAGACCTTGAACCTCATGCCTCATTTTGGAGCAAATGAAAGCCAAATATGGAAAGCATACAAATTATTAAAATATACTAATTTTACTTTCATTGTCAGAAGTGATTATGCTTGTGCATAATAACTACAATGATCTACAATAAGCAAACATCAAGTTTTGCTAAAAGCCTATTATAAAACAAGGGAAAAAAATCCCATCCATATTTAGAATTTTAAAGGAAAATAATTAATTTAAAATATATTAAAGAATAATGAAAAGTCATTGAAAATTTTAAAAAAAAATCCTCAATAACCAGATTCAATATGAATGTTATTTCCATATATTACATATATTACAAATAAACTTCAATAGAATTTCACTGCCAGCTGGTTCTGAACTTTTTCCCCCCCTCCTTAACTAAGCAATTAAATTCCAGAAGCAAAGCTCTCAGTAATTCTGTCACAGCAGTTCTCACGTTCAAAGCACTTTCCGGGCATTAAACTCCACAGCAATCCAAGGAAGTCAGTAAGGAAATGTCAGCATTCCCATTTCACACAAAGGAAAAAATGAAACAGATCCTCCAGAGTTTTTATCCAAGATCAGAGAAGCAGTTTTGATTATACACATACTAAGGGACAGATAATCCAGGATGTGGTTCAGAAAACATTTCTATTCAATAAAGCTCTTAATCACTTGTCTAGAGACTTAAATGTTCCTGTATTCAGCTCAAATGAGTATGCATGTTGTTAAATGAATATACTGATGGAGCCCCAACAAATAAAGCATCTCAATAGCATCCACCGAGGGAGGAAAAAGCCCAGTGAGCAGGCTTTTGGGTGAAGCGAGGGGGATATAATCTTAAAAGTCATGGAGCTAGAAGCTGGAATAGAGCCAGAGCCTTTAAGCACAGAGTGATGTCAAAGAAAGGCAGAGACACCACAGCCCTTTCTGCGCTGGCAAATGAGGAAGAGCTCCAGGACATCCTTGGGCTTTGCAGTGCTATGATTCATACTGTTAAATTGCTAAAGAGAGGACCTTGACAGGCTCTTGGCTATGATAAATGGCTTTCCTCCGAACACCACTTCAGCACAGTTCAGAGGCTGCTAGGCAGGGACACTTCCCAACAGGTAGCACGCACCTGGCCACCATGTTCTGGAAGCTGCGGAATGTCACCCTCACAGGCATGAGCCCCTCTGTGCCAGCTGGTCCCAGTGCACCCAAACATCCCGTTTACCCAGGCACAGGTACTTCTTGATCGCAACTCAGAGGGAACCCGTGTGGCACTGTGGTCTCAACCCATGACAGGCACACAGAAGAGTAACGCACTCTGCTATGTCAGATTATTTTCTACTGCAACTGGCAGAGGCTGGGGGTTCCCAGCATACAGGGGGCTCTGGAGCCTGTAGAACCAGTGCAGGGAAAACAAACCGTGATAACTTTTCTCAGTCGTAACACATGAGGGTAGATAGCAGTGTTTAAATCTACTCATCGGACACTTTGAGTACAGGATGCAAATAAACTATATCCAAATACCGTGAGCAACATACAGCTCTAACTTGCACATCACTAGATATCTCCTCTGTGATTCCCAGTGGTGGACCAGCAAGATAAGGTCACACACAGGGCTTGTTGCCTGTCATGGGAGCTCCATGCCAAGCCATGTAGCTACTCATCTAACATTAGCATCTGTTTGCTTGGCAGGCTCCAAAGGCAATTCAGCTGACAACTCTGAATTTGCCTCTGGGTCTGTCACAAGATCATAAAACTGTGGGACTTCTGGGAGTGCCTAATACTTCTTTGATGAAGATCATGCACATCATAATATATTAGATCCATTCTAAGCACCCTTTGAAATTCATGTTTGTGACCTCTAAGAATTATTCAGGTAGTATGGCTGGTTTAAGTGTGTAAACTAAAGCCAAGCTCAAAGATCATGCAATTAGCTCTTCTTGTTTGCAATCACGATCTCTTCAGCAAGTTTACATAATGACCCCATGAAGACAAAAATCAGATTTTTTAGTGTTAACATGGGTTGCTGTTACTGATGGAACACTAGAGACTGCTCCCAAGCTTGTCTAGAAACAAACAGGATAACTGTATCAGCTTCATATCATCCTACTGCTTTAAGGTTTCATATGAGTGCGAAAGTGATATAAAAAAGATAGTGGCTTACACAACTTTACATTGGTCTAAAAGCTCATTTCATAAGATTCAGTTCATGAAAGGCCAAAGTCTTCATTTTTTTACCTATATATATACACACACACATATGTATCCAACTAAAAAATGTGAGGAAAGATGGGATTGCTCATATGCTTAAAATTCAGAGCATGCTAAATTGTCCTATTATGTCAGGAAATAGAAGAACTCCTGGCCCCGAAACATTGAATTCTAGATAGCTGGAGTGTGCAAAACTCAACATTAAATTTGCCCGCAAGTTTAAATGCATTGTATTTCTATAATTACTCATTTAAAAAAAATTACTTAAAGAGCAAAAGACATTAAAAATCAATGCACCTTTCCCCAGTCTGTGTCTGATAAAGAAACATCAAACAACTGTTAACAGCCTTGGGAAATAAACATCCCTGTTTTAGGATATTCCCAATGGACATCAATTACATAACAGGACTAGATCAGCATATATTACAAATGCTATGGACAATGTCTAAAACAGGAAATGCTTGCTGATCAAGCAGTTTCCAATTTTTTTCCTGCTTCAGAATGTAGCAGCATGCAGGGAACCCAATCATCATGTAAACAGCCCCAAAAGCTCTTTCCAGTCTAATAATACAGTATTGCAAGTGGGAAATCAGACCATTTCCACTCTGTTTACAACTATGGAACATGGATTTTAAGGCTTCAAACCTATCATGTTTTAACACTAAGTACCATCAATCCTTCTTTATCAAAAAGTTAAATGCAAAATATAGCTTTTGCCAGCCTACTGCTAAAACTGAAAAGTTGAAAAAAAATAATCTGGAAAAACAAACATCAGTAGGTCAGATTTCTGTCTCCTCTACTAAGACAGAACTAGAGGAATTTTCTTAGGAGCCTCCCCAGATCAGGGGGGCTTCAAAGCATATGGTGATGGCTCACAAATCTGCAGGCACCTTCCCTAAGGCCATGCCTCCTGAAGCCATATAGTTTGAGAGCTGCTAATTTGCAGCCCACATAGATAACATTTAGACATCTAAACCCTTGACAGAAGCTCAAGGCTTCCAACCTCCCCCAACATCCTTGAAGCTGCGCCTCGCAATCATCGCTGTTGTTAAAACGCAGTCCACAGTAATTACTGCTGTGCTCTCAAAGCAGAGCAGCCTTTGCTGCAGTACAGCAGCTCTGAGACATGAGGCCAACTGAAGCCTCAAGTCTATTTTAATCCCACTATAATTATAAATTATGGATATGTAGTTGAGATGCTTCTGAATTTTTGTTTGCATAAGGGTGTATTTATGCACTGCAGAAGAGCACTGCAGAGGAGTATCTGAGCTTGAACTGACTGAACTGGCATCAGAGCCAATATAACAACAGCACGACGCTGTGCCCAAGACATCACTGCTGTCAGGACACACTGCCATGTTCAGAGCTAACAACAAAACATACCTTTTCACCATCCTCCATTAAGCAATGTTGACATATCCATTAAATACAGAATGAAGAGAAAAGGTGTTGACAGGTTTCTCCGGGGCAAAACAGTGGAGAAACACACTGGTTAGTTGTTCAAAGGACCGTGATAAGGGAAAAGTATTACCCAAGCCAGAACCACAGAATAGATGCTGGAAAATTTGCCAAAGACTGGTTGAGTGGAGAGAGGCATTGTGTTCTCCATGCCTGCACCAGCTTGCAGTTTCCATCAGGCCTCATGCTGCAGTGAAGGGGACAGCTGCAGTCTCTGGCACTATTTCCTAACCCTGGAAGAAGCTAGCTCTCTACAATAATATTTTTATTTTACATTGTTATCCCTTAGTGATGCAATATTTATCAGTAAAGTAACAAATAAACTCTTTTTACTTCAGAAAGCAATGTGTCACTGTACTTTGCTTGGAACACCACCTCAGATCAAACACCTGCTGTTTTTAGTTTAATAGCCTCCTACGCATTTGTACAATCAGCAATACTTCACTGGAGAAAGAGGTCTGCTTTGACACATGCTTTGCACTAACTGGAGGGTCCACTGTAAAGCAGTACCATAGTAAGTAGAATGTAGATACTAAGTATACTTTCCACTGCAACCAGTAAGGAGGATTTCTGTAATTGGCCTTGCAGAAGGATCTAGACAGACTGGAGCACTGGGCTATGATGAATGGGATGGAATTTAAAAAGTCAAAATGTCAGATTCCACACCTAGGACTGAGTAACACCAGGCACAAGTACAAATGGGGAGAAGAGTAGCTGGAGAGCAGCCCTGCAGAAAGGCTCTGGGGGTGCTGGCCGACAGCAGCTCAGGGTGAGCCAGCAGTGGCCCCGGCAGCCCAACCCCATCCTGGAGTGCATCCAACAAGGCATCACCAGTCAGTCAAAAAAGGTGACTGTGCTGCTGTGTTCAGTGCTGGTGTGGCCTCAGTTGGAGTGCTGTGTGCTGTGCTGGGCCCCATGAATTAAGAAGGATGTTCAGGTCTCTGAATGCATCCAGAGGAAGGCAACAAAGATGGTGTAAGGGATGGAAGGAATGTTCTAGAAGTTGCAGCTGAGGACTTCAGGTTTGTCTAGTTTGGAGCAAAGGAGGCTGAGGGGTGAGCTCATTGCTCTCTGCAGCTTCCTGAGGAGGGAAAGCAAAGTGGGAGGTGCCGATCACTTCTTCCTGGTATCCAGTGACAGGACATGCGGGAATGGATCAAAGCTGCATCAGGGCAGGTTCAGACTGGACAACAAGATTTCTTTAGCATTCCTTTACTGAGAGGGTGGTCAAAAACTGGAACAGGCTTCCCAGAGAGGTGGTCAAATCCTGGAGCCTGTCACTGTTTAAGAGGCATTCAGACAACGCCCTTAACAATATTCTTTAACTTTTGGTCATCCTTGAACCGATCAGGCAGTTGGACTAGCTGGTCGTTGCAGGTCCCTTCCAACTGAAATAGTCTATTCTATTTTTATTATTTACACTATGCTCTTCTTCAGAATATAGCTGTCATATATTATTTTTATCCCAAACACTAAAAAGAACACAGACATGAAGGAAGAGATGTATAGCATTATCATTTCGCTTCAAGACAGAAACAAAGATGGGAGAAAGAACATTATTTCCTGGGGATGCTGTCATTTGGAGAGGATCAAATCAACCTCCTAAATCTCAGTCTGATACTTTAGACTATACAACAAATTACTTCCTGTTAACTGTTCATGAGGGTGTTCTTAAACTTCCTTGATCTTCAAGCAAAATGTAGACCTTATTATTAGAGTGACCTTCAACTGGAATCAACAGGAAATCATTTAAAGAATGAATCATGACAAATTTTTTATGTGCTTTCTGAATATTCAGACAAGGTGTTCACTGCATGTAAGGGAGAAATATAAATATTAAAAAAAAATCATCATGGCTCCTGCCTCAGAGTCTTATCACAAGAGAACTAGCTCTTCATGCTTAGAATGGAGGCCTGAAGAAAGCAGCCAGGGCCTGCAAATTCCATACTTCTGTCTATCTTCTACAGTCCTATAAACTCCCAGATTATTTAAGGCAAAAAGAACTTGCAAAAACACATGAGGAAATACAGGGACACTACTTTGGGCTAAATTAACCTACAAGAAGGATGTACCTACCAGAGTTTTGAAGGTACAATCCAACCCTCATTAAGGACCACTGAACTTGACCTGTACCCCAGTACACTCACACAGGGGAGCTGAAACAGGCAGCAAATCTTCTTTTCCAAGTAATTTTGCACATAATTTTGAGCTCCTTTCAATAGAAGAAACTCTTTTATCTGCCCAGTTCCATCCCACTGTTGATTTTTCTGAGTATATCCTGGCAAACTGTCTGCCATAAACATTCAACTCTCAAGCAGCAACTAAAACATTCCTTTTTCAGACAAAAGACAAATGAGAATCATTATCATACAAGCCCTTTTATGAGAAAAGAAATTTATTGTTGTACTAATGTTTCTCCTGCTGATGTGAGATTGTAGAGTCTTTCAGAAGATGTCAGAGTAGTACCTGACCCATGGAAGCTAAAAGCATATTGATAGCTTTAGAAAGTCAGAATCAAACCATACAAAAATATGTATTTTTTAGTAAAGGAAAGCAGGATACCATGAACCACACAGAAGAATTTCTAACTTTTCATCTGCTGGTTTGGTTTTTTTCAATGACTGACAAGATTTACTAGTCAGTTGGTAAAATAATGAAGGAAAGAGGCCAGTAAAACTATACAAAGCCAAGAGAAACTGTCTAGTACTAATTAGAAACAATGTGCTGCCTGATGACACTTTATAGACTCCAATTACCATACTCGGCAGGAAGGAGCTTTCAAACATCTGTATGATGATTATTCTCCACTGGGATGTCATTTACAGTGCAAAGTATTAAAAACAGGGCCAAAAAATCAATTATAATCTTTGTAAATGAGCATATTCTTTATCTAAGGGATTTGAACATGTGTGTGGAAATTGGCTTTAAAAGGAGAGACATTTCATTTGACAATGAAAAACAGGCAAAAACCTCCCCTACCCCGCATATCTGATCTGCACAAGATTAAACTTAAGGATCATTAAGATAATAATTTATATGTAAAGTGCAAGAACAAAGCATTAGTAGAAGTTAGGCCTAACAAAGCAATGACTAACCACATGTCAGATTCAAGGATTATTTAAGTTTTTAGGTGAATATCCAGAAGTACAGTCCATCGACCAAGACTACTTGGATGATTAAAGATATTTACACACCAAGTAGGAATAAAAAAAAAACATACCTTTTATTGTACTAAGTTGTTCTAAACAATTATTTTCATATTTACATAGAAATCCACAAACAGGGAAAAGTAATAGGAAGAGTAAGAAGCAATCAATAGCAATGCTATTTTAACTGGTCCCTATTTAATACATTAGAGTTGTGAATTAAGGATCTTAGCCTGTAATCAAAGGAAACTAAAATAATGTGGAAAAACACAAATTACCAGAGAAAAAATATATAATTATAAAAATGTAAAATTTACCACTGTAAAGTAAAAAAAAAAAGCCAAACCCACAAACATATAAAAAAGGTTATTTGAGTGCATTGAAGGATTTCTTCTCTCATCTACTGATTTTCAGACATGTCTGTTATCTCAGAGGCCCAAAGGTATATGAAAGTAATGCTGAGTTTTATTCAAGAGCAAATGGGAACAGCAATGGTTAACTGCAGAAAATGGATAGAAAATTTGCCAGTCATTGCCTTAATTACAGTAGAATATCTGGCAGCTTTAGCCTGACTTTGGAGATGACTGATATGACCAAGCACCATGAGTATTTTGAACAGAAAGTGAGATGAATATAACTTTATTCTCTTGGAGGCAAAACTTACTTGCCTTTGTAAGAGCAGATTAATGACCTACTAATATACTGTTGTACTTCAAGACTATTTTAAATTATGAACTAATGGAGAGTGTAGACATTTGCTGAGTAATGCCAAAAGCATGCTATTCCTGTGTTATAAAGGCTGTCTCCTACTAATTAAGGAGGTACTAACCTAAGGTCTTGAGTTTGACCTTTAAAGTCCTAAGCAATCTGGTAATCTAGCCCAGAGACCAGGCTTTCTGTGCACTTTACCCCTCTTCCTTTTTTTCTCTAGCTTTTACAAAAATGATTAGAGAGAAGCTGTCAGTCCCCCTCAGCCATTGTGTCATTCGGTCAGACAGGACATGGACCTATTAAAACTCTCATTCAAACTTCACAGCTCATTTCTCCTGGTGGATATTTGAGAAGAAACTAGGAAGATATCCTGGCAGAGTTGTTTTATGAAGCTGCCACTCAGTTTTGTAGTAGGTTACTTGGCAGATGAGCAATTTTAAAATGATAGTGGGATTGTTATGGTTAAGGCAGCCCAGAACAGGATGTGATCCCAATCAGCTGTGTATAATAAAAGACAGAAGATGGAGGATGCTTTCAAAATGCCGTGGCCTCTTCATTGTCATGGAACATCATGGCTGTTACTGGTGTTCTGGAAAAAGGAACCGCACAATGTATTTAATATCATGTACTCTGCAGAATTAAAATAAATTCTGAATTTCACATGAAAATTCAATATAACTAGGTTAATGCAGGATGTCTGCAGCAGAATTTCAGCTGCACAGCAGTCTCAAGCTATTTTGAGCAGTAGCAACTACTTAAGTAGAATCAGCGAGAGACCACATTCCCTATTGTTTGGGAATAACAAAGCTGGAACACCTCTAACAGGCTACCTAGGGATTACTTCAGCTAAATGCAGCTTTGTTATCAAAAGAGAAAAGGATTTTTTTCAGCCTGACAGCACCATAAAAACTCTTGTTCATAGTGAATGACACATGAACAGAGACTGGTGTTTATAATTTTCTGCTGGTTAAAGACTCATTCTTGCTCCCATTGAACTAAATGAGGCAAAACTGCCATTGATTTCAATCAGATTGTCAGTAGACCTTAAAGATACTAACCATCAGCACTTATTAATATGGAATTATCAGCAGAAAACATATTGACTACTTGATCTAAATACTTTATCTTCATTCATCAAAACACTTCATCCAAATGAACAAAGACAGAAAACTGAACCTAGACCAAAGGTCAGGCTGAACTTACAAATTGCAATGACTGCTGATACAAGTTACCAGCAGCAGCAGTATAATGTGTATTGTACCCAATCAAACCAATGAACAGAATATTAAATTGGAAACACACAGCACGCACACACACTCACACCCCTTGGTTTCGCAGCAGTTCAAATTCTGCTTCAACCACAATCCTCTACCTTTTCATATAAAACATGAAAAATCCATTTAAAAAAATCATAAAACTCGCTACTTATTTGCTGAAGCTTTTAATAATAAAAGCCAAAATCAGCTTTTCTTACCACAAATGCTACAACTCTCATAAAAAGTTCTTAAACTCCACTGGTATTATTTTTAACTTCAGAGAAGTAATTGATGTACTATAAACGAGAAAAAGAGTGGTAAAAATTTCTGAATTTAATTATTTGAATGGTATTCTGTACACACTTAATTGCATAGCAGTAACACAACCACTTTCATTACTCTTTATAGCTTCAGATGCCCATTAGCACAATCCCCAAGGTTCCTTATGAATAATTAGATTAGAAAAGGGGGACTGTGATGAAACGCAATAGGATGTGATGCTTATGAAACAGCACATCTTGAATCCAGATGCTGACATGACAACATCATGAAGAGCTAATTTGCACATCCAAATTAATACCATCATGATGATAATATAAAAGAAAGATATGCATATAAAATGAGCTACAGAAAATAATGTCAAAAAGAATTGAGGTACTTATACTACAAAAATACATCTTTTTGACATTTTAACCCAGTTGAAGAGGTGTAAATAGACTAAATGTCATATTCATGAGCATACAGATACTTAAGCAGACTTACTAGAATTTAATTCACTATCTGGCAACACATGGGCAAGCCGTTTAATAGTTATACCCATCAAACATGCACAGCACTCACATAAACAGGTGAATAAATTTCATTACATTCTATTGTGCATCTGTTTCTATTTGAAACACTGAATATTTTTGTATTGTTTGGTGCTTCTTAGGTATACACCATCAACAAAACCTTCAGAGAGGTATTTTTGAAGGATCTCTACACGGGGCCAAAAAGAACAAACAAATAGGGTTTAAAATACTTTAAAGAGTCAGGTATTTCTGCAGCTGTCCTGAGTTGTCTGTCTGCATATTTTCATGTCTGAATAGTTAAGGAAGATCTTCCTCAAATACACTTAACAGAAAATAATGGCATTACCACAGAAAGGCAGAAATAGTTTCCTTTCACTCCTGTGTCTCTCCTTCATGTAAAGCTTAAAACCCAAATACACATGTTACAAGGCAGACTCTACCTTTGCTACTCGGACACTGATGTCAAAGAAGACGGCTCCTCTCTCCACATTTTACAGCTTGTAACGTACATGGATCCTTTTTGCCCTATGCATTTGAGAATGTGTTTTGTCAAGGCTAGAACACTAGTTGTGTTCTAGTGTGAACATCTAAAGGATGTTCAACTTTAAAAAAAAAAATCTACATTCACATCAAGCTGATGGGATCCCTTTAGAGTGAAGAAACATATGTAAAGTCAGCTGAAATTATAACACTACTGAAAAGGATATGGCAGGAACAGAAGGATAAAAGTGAATTCATGGGACACAAGCAAGAGGCATAATACTGGAAATACAGTATTATAGACATTTTGAAACATAATGAGTGAAGATTTTTTCATCATGCAAGGGTAAGGAAAACCTCATTAAATTAAAAACCACATACTTAAAGCTAATAGCAACAGTGTTCTTCACCAAGCATTTCGGAATCTACTACAAAATATCACTGAGACAAGGAGATCAGTAGGATTCAAGCAAGAAGTGCAGCTATGCACCTATCCACATCACTAATTATGACAAAATTTTACTAACTGGAACAGAAAGATGTATTAAAAAAATAAAAAAACCTACAAAGCCAGAATAATTCCATACCTTCAAAACAATCACCTCAACACTGTGGAAAAGTAAACATATTTCTGGACAAATGATGCACACTTAGAAGCAGGACAGTAACAGGGGAAGATCATCAAATGTTCCCACTTTGTATTTGGCTAGTTATGAGGAAGCATGCAGTATTTTTGTACATAATATTACACCTACTATGTGAACAACAAAAATGCTTCATTATTCATTCTAACAAAACACTTCCTTTTAGAAGAAGTTTCAAGTGCCAGCTTCTTCATTACCACATCCCAACAGTCTTTGCTTACTGAGATTGATCCCACACTGCTTAAATCACTGGGAGTTCCTTCCAGGGACTTCAAGGGAAACAGTATCAGGACCAAAGTCTATGAGTAGAATACGTTAACAAAACCAAAAATCAAATAACCAGCAAGACATACAGGCAACACGCAGTGAGGAAACATATGTGAGGCATAAGTGAAAGCTTTTATTGGTATATGAAAGCATTTTCATGAGCTTTTGCCACCGTAACCCTCATGCTTCCTGTACTTATCTGCCTTTTTTTTGTCACCTCTTGCTGTGCACTGTCTGTTGGCATGTTCATTTTAATCACCTAGGAGGCATCATACACTATTGTGGCACTGAAGTTAATAAATAACATGATGTCTTTTATTTTGAGAAGTCACAACTCTTAGTCATGATGTATGTTCTACTCACCCAAATGACAGACAGCCTCAAATCAATGTAGTCCTTCACTTCAAAGGTGAAATATTAAAAAATACATATATTTTTAAAGATCCTATGCATCATCCTAAAGCTTTTGACAATCTCCAAGTGCATAAATTCACAAAACACCATGCCTAAAACCTGGCATGCTGTTTTGTTCTCTAGCTGGCATGCAAGTTTGTCCTCCTCACAGTCTGCCTGGCACGCAGTTTGTGCTTTGCAGCAGTACTGAGACCCATTTCTGAACTTACATGGAGCAAATGGATGACATCTTAGTTCCCCTATTCCCTGCCTTCATTATCTGCACAAAGGCTGGAAGTTCTGCCTCAGAATATGCTGCTCCTGAAACACTGTCAGATGATTTAGGGTAGGTTTGGCAGACAATGGTTTCTGAAGTTACATCAGCCTACGTCTGTGCAGTAATTTATATACTGCTAAGATCTAATTAAGTCCATGTATTATTTCATACATGTTTTATTGCTAGCTTTTCTTGTGGAATGATCTTACATGAAATGTATGATACAATACCAGAACTCACTAAAATCAGGAGATAGACATGATCTATCAAAAACCTAAAGAATACTTAGGATACTAACTTCAGATGTCATGTCAGAACACTAATTCCTGGCACGAGAAAATTTAGGCAGGAAGCTTCTGTGAAATATTTTAATATTTTCTTTACTAGATACCAAAAATTTATAAGAGGTAACAAAGGGTAAAACAGTTCTGGAACAGGCCCTAAGCTTTCCAGTGTTTTCAGACTACAGGCAGAGGACTGATGACAGATCACTATCACTCTGGCACCCGTCACTGCTTGGCAGAGCTGTGATGCCACATGGCATAGATATAACATGCATTGTATAGTAGTTCTAAACAAAAATGTTTTAAAGATATTTAAAGATATTAGTAGGACAACAAGAGGACAACAGAAGGCTGGTCTTACTACTACCTCTGCTACATCCCTGCTGTATTCTTTTCTTACATCAGACTAGCAAATTTGCACAAGAACAGTTATGCACGGGTTTTTAATATAAAGAAATTATGTACAGATAAGGTTTGCAATAAAGCTCATCATTCATTCCTCCTTGCTAGTCTCTTTATTACCCTCATTAATATTGCTTTTCTGTCTACAGACCTGTGCCTCCAAGTGCTTCCTCAATTTCTCTCACCTGAATAGGACCATGGGACTTATCTCAAGGGTAATATTAAGTATGTTCACATATTTCCAGGATTTTTATGTATGCATCTAGTCTCTGACTTGCAGAGATCATAACTGGAGCTTTAACTGTCCTTCTCTGGGAATCAAAGAAACGCATAATTTGCCTGGACTGGTGATAACACTTCAGCCTATTTAAGTGCATTCACAGTGCTTGGTAGGAGAAGTTTTATTAAAAGACACTCTTGGGAATCCATATAGTTAAAATTCCAGTGAAGCCACCATATCTGAACAGCCCCCTAGATCTTATAAACACCATGCACATTAAAGACTGCATCTTTAGGGTGTCATAATATCCTGAAATAAGAACAAATGAACTCTTAGCTAAAAAACTACCCAGACAAAAAATGAACTACTAGCAGTGGGGAAAGATAATTACTATTTCACTCTGTTTAAAGAAAAAAAAACAACAAAAGAAAAAGCATACAAGAAGAGCCATTTCACAACTACTTAGCTAGATCTGGAATTTGAGAAATAAAAAAGTGTCAGTTGATGAATTACAAGCTTAATTACATCTGGGATAAGACATTTTAGAACCCATAGGAAAATGATTTGCTGAATGTCAGCATGCTCAGATGCCCACCAGCGAGCAGTCCCTCCTCTATTCCAGGGTTTCAGTGAAGACAACATACATGTCAACCACAGTAGAAGAAACACAAACTAATGAAACTGTGCGTAAGCTATAATTACACTGTCTCAGTGAATGGCACTTGGGGTATTGTGAACAGATTGTACATGTTACTTCACACAGGGCTTAATGAAGCATTCTCTGTTCTACAAACTTCACCTCTTGATTTAATTAACCTTCATACCTATACATGCACTACCTACCAGTCATAAACGTTGGAAAACCCTTAAATCAACTACAATGCTTTTGAACTACATTAGAAAAGTAACAGAGGTTTGGTTTGTGTTCAGTTTGGCAGCTCATATGTGAACAGCAAGCAAACTGTAAGGTTCTTAGATGACAAAAACTCACATGGCGAATTTGGCCCTAAATCAGCTCTCCCAAATATAACATCTAATCCTTTAAATGAAATTGCAACAAAGCAGAATCGATTCATTCACAACAATAAAAAACGACTAAGATTTTACTAGAAGAGAAATAAACACGAAAATAATTTAGGAGGGCTACCTATTACAAGACTTATGGATATTAAAACATTCTGTTTTGCAGAACAAATTAGATGTCTAGCTCAACATCTCAAGTTTGTAGGTATGGCTTTGCACAGTACAAATATATAAAACTGCATCATTTTCACCGGCTCTTAAAAATGGAAAGGACACTCATCATTGTCTCAAATCATCATCTCACAGAGCACAGCAGTTAATCTTTTACAAGTTTAGGACAGAGCAGGCTGCTTACAGCCACTCTGTATATCTCCTGTTAGCCTGCATCTTCTTGTTCTCCTGTACCACTTCATAATTTCCTCCTGTATGAGTATGAATTCTTGCTCAGACTCTAGCACTCAAGGACAAATGCAAAGGGAAACTCTGCCTACTCTTGTGGTGGAAGCAAACCGAAGAGGCAGGGAAACAGTAAACCTCCATTTCACAGTTCTCTGCTAATGAAGGCTGTCCCCATACTTTGAAGGAACAAAGAAAAAGAACTGCACCGTAGAAAGGCACCTCAATGGCACAGGAGCTACGGGGGCTACTCCTGGCAGGGAGGGTTCAGCTGAATTTCTTTAATGAAGATTCAGTAGCTGTGTAAACGGCAAAGCAAAATTGACACACTTTCTCTGCTTCCCTTCCCCCAGGATTAAAGTTTGCATAACATACTTAATATTTTATTTCATTAAAAAATCAAGTTGAAATTACTTAATGCTCAAATTAGAAAAACACTCAGGATTGATTTAGAGAATATAAGCTGCATTGAAGAAATATTAGTAAATTCCACACAACAACAAAGAGCAAGTGAAAGCTGCAGAGATAATTTATGTGAATCTCTGAAGTCATTTTAATAGTACCTCTCATAAAAAATTAATCTGTAAAAGTTAGCAAGCATGACACAGAGGAGGAGAACCAGTGGACTGGATAGAAGTTGGCTGAGGGATAAAAGGGAAAGTTTGCCAGGCACAGAAAATGAGGACTCTGTTTGCATTTTAAAATTTTTCATCCAGCTGTAAAGACTTACATTACAAGCAAAAAGAAGTACAAAGGCCTCCCTACAAGCCTATGAAGCAACACGATTGTTACTTTAAAAAGAACAAAACCAAAACCACATAGAATAAAGCATAAAAAAATTCAACAAAACATAACAACATTTATGGTTACATTTGTCACTCCAGAAGAGAGATTTCAAGGAGGAAGCAGAAACCTGTGTAATAGAGGCCATAAAGCAGGATTTTAAATTAACTGAGAATTCAGCCAACCTTGACAACTTAAACAGAAGGTACCAGATCTGTCCTTTTCCTTCACTGGAGCTACGCTATTCAGTTTACATGAGAATCTCAACCAATGTCAATGTCATTTTGGCATAAAGGATAATAATAATTGTATTTATGATATATCCCTCCAAGGCAGCATGCGAGATCACTCAAGCAAGTTAAAATATGCCATAATACATGAAAACGTTTAATATATTTTTAATCTGTACTTAGTATTTTTCGCTTCAGTAGAAAATGTGTAGGTCCCATAAAGCAATATAGTGTTTTGTCTCATACCGCTCTATTGGATAGCTAAAAAAAAACAACTATGTTGCTCAATAAGGTAACAAGAGGAGTAGCTAAGCATGTTTGCTTACCTCACTACACTGCTGTTAGCTACTGAAGGGCCAGGCTTCACCTTTGTTATTCTCTCCCTAACTTAGTTCTTGGGGTCTGGCTGCATGGTAGTAATTTGAACTTCAAGATACCAAGACAGAAAGAAATACTGTGATCCCACAAAGTGCCACACTCCAGTGAGACCAGGGACACAGAGCATGACAAATGACAGTTCAACTGGTGCTGAACAGTAGGGAGAGAATTTGGTACGGGATATGCTTAGAGCTGCTGTGTTGGTACCACAGATCCTATAGGCAGATTGTCCATCACTACCCAGGCTGGGGGCTCAGCCAACAGGGATGCTCACCTTCAGCAGGGATGCTGAAGGTCCCAGTTGAGCTTTTCCTCTCACCTGGTAGAAAGCAAAATCGTAACCAGTGCCTTCCAACTCCCCTGGGCTAAGCCTAAAACTCAAGTCTCTCAGTTTCCTAAGTGCCTCAACACAGGAAGGGTGCTCACCTGCCTCCTGCCATTTTCTCCTCCTCTTCTACAGCATTACCAAACAAGATGGGCACACACAAGTCATCTTCACACAGAGCTCAGCATAAGCTCAGGGAATTCACTGAGAATCTGTAAAAATCTAAAGCTCAGGATGCTCCATAGATACAGTCGGACTTTGAGTCCATTTCGACCAGAATTAAGTCAGAATTGGGTGACTTTAGGCCAAGGCACTTATGACTTGCATACTTAAGTGCTCTGGGATCTTGTGTTTCAAAACAGAAGCAGCATCACATTTTTTTTGAAACATCTACATGCTATGTGGTACAGACATCCTGTTCTTTGAGATTTAGACAGCAGCACAGACCCATTAACTGGGTATGCACCGAAGAGGACTAAAAAGCGATACATTATTGAGAACTTAGCAATTCTGGAAGCCACATGGCATCAGCTGATCTTTTGGGGATGTGTCCTTGTACTCTCTTATCCTCCTTACACAATGACTCACAAACTCCCCTCACGATACTTCACATGAAGTGAAGTTTGTGTGAAGGTCACTGCTACCCAAGGGAGAAGGCAAGGCTGCTGCTACAACCTTACACTCCAAGACTCTTCACCAGATATTTCCAACTCAAAGGGCAGTATGAGCAGCCAGGCTGCCATAGCAGGGATCTGGCTGTGTGGCACAGTTTGCCACAATATCCTTCAATGCTGTAGCCTGTACACTAAGACAACTAAGAATAGTCCTGGAAGATCTAAAAAATCAAGGAAATGGTCAAAACATGGTGAAAAGCACTCTTGTTCAAACTGTTATTTACAGACTTGAGAAAGTAGCTATAGATTTTATAAACATGAGCATGAAGATGTAGTTTCCTTAGGGTGACCACTTCCTTGAGTGCCTGAAGTTCCTATATGGTCTGGAACAGTGATAGAATAATACAAAGGGTATAATCCTGGACTTATAAGAATTTTGAACTGAACAGGTAGAGAATTAGGTTCATGGTAATTTTAACACCCTCAGATATTGGTAGTGCAAGGAACTGTCCTGGGCAGCACACTGGGTTTGTTAATGTAAAGACAGTGTAAATTTTTAACAGTCAGGACAGTGGCCTCTCTTATTTCTTACAAAATAAAACTAGATGAACAACATGCCAGAATTCACATACCCTAGAAAACACCATGATCTTCTGGGTTTATAATCAGACTGCTCTTCAAAGTCCAAAGTTGTAAACTAATTTATGGCCCCAGTTCACTTGTACTTGCTACTATAGCAAACCTTAAAGCCAGTGAGGCTGATACCTGACTTCACAGTAAGGGCTTTCCACAGCCCTGACTAAAGCCTTTTTTCACCCTTACTGGTACTATTATAGATTTTATTCAGTAATTAAACCTAGGTTTCCCCTTCTTGCTGTTGTTGACAACAATGAGAGGTGACAGAAACACCAGGTGTTTTGTTTTTCCTGAGACTCTGAAAAATTAGAGGTTGGTGAATGAAAGAGTCCTCTATTTGCTTGTGTACCATAACAATAAATAAACCTCGATCTGCAAAAGCCAAATCTGTATTATATGCATTGCTTCAGAGTGCAACTGACTGGAAACATTTTTACTCTGGTCTGCAATTTGAGAATACAGCGCAGAGCAGAATAAAGCCATAGACTTGGAAAAGCTATTTATACTGCATATGCCCGAAGGAGATATAGCTAATAACTAATTCATTTCACATCACACATTTGAATGCAATATGAAAACTTCCCAGTTTCTTATCAGCACAGGAGAAAAGACCCCACTGTGGCTTTCTTTAAAATAATTAAGGATTCTTTACCAAAATATTTTAATCAAACTAAATCTCCACAGTAGTATTTTCTTTCCCTGCCTCATATCTATTTCCTGAAGAGGTCCATACCTATTACTTGATAAAAGCATTTCACAACATAGCAGTTTCCCAAGCTATTAAGAATGCTGCTCATTTTCCTAGATAACACATTTTTTTATCAAATAGTTTTCTATAAACTGGATTAAAATCCAATATATTATTGGGCATATCAGTAGGAAAAATGGGAAAACCTGCTAAAAAATTCGGTGAGCAATGCAACTGTAATATCTGCATATGATAGGGTTTGAGTTCACTTAGTTTTTTGTTGTAGGAAAAACAGATCAGCTAAGTATTATTCCATGGAGTAAATTGCTGAATATTTTATTACAAATGATTAAGAATTAAATAGCAGATAAGAAAGATAAGGATTTGTAGTACTTGAGAGACATCAATAAGCACATTGAGCTTCCATTCTGCTGCAGATACAAAGCAGCAAGCTGGCACAATGCTCAGTGCAGTGACAGACTTCTCGTTTGTCCACACCAACAATTTCTGTTTTCCTTCGCTTTTCTTCCACACGCTGACACCAGGTGTTATAACAGCTTGACTCAAGGAGAGTGTCCTAAGAACAGTGTGGTTTCAAACAATGCTGGTGCCAAGGCAGCATCATAAATAAGCTGGTAGGAGAGGCTGTGAGGAGCCCCAGCTGGTACTCCCCGGGAGCTACTATTGCCATGGGACTCTGCTAACTCTGATAGAAGAATAAGGGCCCTTGTGGACAAAAAAAGAAGAAAAAAAGTCCAAAAACACCCCCACCAATTACCCTATGGCTCAAAGACTTAGCAAACAATGACCCACTATTTAATCTGGGGCTTCTGTTACTTCTTAATTAAAAGGCAAGTTTTTGTTAACAGGTTTTATGCTTAAATTGGAATTAATTTCTATATGAAACAATGTGAATGAACTCCGCCAATTTGTAATTCATAGCCCCTAGGGCCTCTAGTTTTTACTGAGTAGCATGACAATATCCTAATTTTACTTCTACCACAGCAGAAGCAGCATGAAAATTATTTATAACACATGTTAAACATAAACTACAACTAGATATTGTGAGCGTACACCCAAATAAGCATAGTCTGAAGCTCTAACTAAATTTAACAGAAAGAATGCAGATCTCCATCAATAACTCTTCTAGGGTTTGGGGGTTTTCCCCTTTAGCAGAATATTCTGATAGCATTAGGAAGCACAGCTCAGTGACTGGTGAACATCCATTTCCAGAATCAGACCTTTTACAGAGTGTAAAAGGATACACTACTTTGTGTGTGTGCATTGATTTTGTTCAGGAAATGGAGAGAAGCTGACCTGAGGTTTGCTCAGTTTCAGGCTGAGGGAAGGCTTCTGGTTTGTTGTGGGGTTTTTTTATTCTGTTCTCACTTTTGCTGTTTGTTCATTTAATTTCATTATATTTACTTAATTCTGTGTTTATTGACCATGTGCTTTAGTTTGAATCACTGTATTATTCAGAAAAGAAATATGTCCCCACTGCAGAGTAATCAAGCAACAATATATTAACTACTAAGATTACCAAAGTAAGCTATCTAAATTATAAAATAGCAGATAACAAAATGTTGCAAAGTGTAGTTATAAAAGGGCTTAAAAATAACTACTCTGCAAAATAGCTTCAGCTGCTCACTTTTTCAGATTTTACTGTGAGCTAGAGCATGTCCATACTACAGGCAACAAAAGAACATGCAGACTCTACACAACTTCTGAAGACAGAAATGAGTGTAGCTGTTTAGATTTCCAAATATATTAATATAAGGATACAACACCAGCTATTGAAAGCCATTGCTGCTTTTTAATTTTTGCTCACACAGTATTTGAAACTTTGAAGAGCAAATGTGCTACCTCATCATAATATTAACTCTTCAATCATGACTTTTCCCATCAACTAAGTGGAAGATAACTATTTTTATGCTAATATTTAAAATAATATTTATTAATCGCTGCCCCAGTGGAAATTGCTTCATTATATACATAAGTAAAGAAATAAAACCCAAACAGAAAAGAGGAAAACACTAAAATGAAATAAGTAATACTATACTGGATATAAGCCTTTCTGTGTTTTGTTAAAAGGTCAGAATTATCTATTTCCCCAAGGAAACTCCAAGTATTTCACTTTTAACTTTTATAACAGAGACAGTGCAAAGTGTGTAAGTTACCAGAAATGTAAATTCACTAGTTATCAAACCTGTCCATTTTAATGGCACATAACATAGCACTGCATAATCAAAGACATGTGACAGCACATCAGGCTTTTGGACTCTTTGAATATATACTATGACACTGCTTGAGTCAGCACCATCTCCATAACACAGAAAAGTGAAAATGCCTTTTACAAGAGCAAGAACAGAAGGCAAAGAAGTGATCTCCTTCTGAGGTTTATTTATAACCACTCCCTGCAAGGGAACACGGATACTGATCATCCTGTCTCTCGATGATGTACCAATACAGGATGCTGATGTACCAGTACATCAACTTGTCAAGAGCAGCCAGAGCAGCATTAAATAGCAGCAAGGGTTCAGTGATGTTACAGTGCTGAGTACACATAAAAGTTCCCATCAGTTTGCTGGTGCTGAAGAACGAGCGCTTCAGCTGCTATCCACGTTTGTTGTGTTTTCAGATGGGCATGCGGGGAGGTAACAAAAGCAAACACCATGGAACACTGAATCATATTCATTCCTTTTACAGAGCAGGGCAGAATAACACCAAAAAGCTTTTCTCTCCTCCACTCTTCCTTCATTTTAAGGTCTGTCTCACTGTGTGTGTACTACATTGGGACAACCAGTCCACTCCCAAACCAACTTAGAGATTTCTTCTACTGAGCATTTGAAATCTGCATCCTCTCCTACTTGCTTTCCATGATATTCATCCTCAGCACTTTGTGCTGAAGAATTGGTGCTGATAGAATGGTCTGTATATCATCATGTTCTAAGTCTAGCTAGATTCTACCTGGAGCATCTGGAGTTTCATTTTAAAAGGTTTAGTTACATATGACGACCTTTCAAATAAAGCGAGAGCTTTTGGGTCAAGCTCTCAAAAACAACGATAGGAGAAACTCATTTGCCGTTACTATTTTTCAAATTACCTTTCTATACATTTAATTGATTCACTGAGTGACTACCAAGCTAAAGTAAAATCAGCTTGTGATTATACACCTGAATACAAAAACAGATTAGAGATTCCAACTTTTCATTACTTGACTTCAGTAAACACATTTTTCATTTAACATTAGAAATGTCTCTGGGTCTGATACTTCTAAATTCTCTGATTATGAAATTCCTTTCATATATTATCTGGATTTTAAAACCATCTCCAGCATTTTACTACTGTTGTAATACTATCTATGCTAACAGAATTCTGTCATGCTCTAGTCTTGTTGCAATGAGGGGTTAAGGTGAGCATTTATCAGGGGTTGGAGGATACCCTGTCCACATCCTGCACTTCCACAGCAGGCATTAAACTCCAGAGCCTTATTCCAAAGCATATGGTTAGATTTAATTTTCTTTGCCAGCTCCCAGATATTTCCAATGTGGTGTACACTTTTTCTCTTGAGAAGGAATCTTTCTCAAGGCCTTTTCTGTTCAGAAATTATTTTGTTGGCAGTCAGATCATAAATAAAGACAGAAGCACAATATTTTATAACCTAAAACTACCATTAAACACCATCAGAATTTTGTAAAACAAAAAGAATTAATTTATCTCATCCACCTTCTAGGGGGTTGGAACTAGATGATCTTTATGGCTCCTTCCAACCCAAACCTTTCCATGATTCTATGATTCAAATGCTTTGACCTGCCCAGATGTGGACTAGATAGATATACAACAGATATAAAGACTAATCACAAAACCCTGGCAGTGGACAAGAAAGGGAAGCATTTGACACAGACCACTATAGTATGACCAGCATGTCATCACAGACAGCATCACAAAAAAGATCTACTCATCTTCCTGTTCCACTAATGATACACATAGAAAATTACCAATTATCTGTTTGCCAAAGGTATGACCTGTCAATTGAAAAGATAGACATACCTTAAATTATTTGCTGTATTGCACAAATTAAACAGGAGAATTATGGGAACCTTTTATTAACCTCTTAGCAAGAACATATATTTTAAAACAACTACATTCAAAAGGAAAATCATCTAAAGACCAATTTTGCAAGGCTGAACATCAGTGGCATCTATTCTCTAAATCTAATATTCTTTTGCCAGACAACAGAAAACAGATGCTATGTAGATACTTCAAAGCCACATGTAACTCACAAATTGCACGTGACCTACAGAATTCTTTGTCGTGATCATCAGCTGATGGTTTAGACCATGGCTGGTACAGGATCTCCCTTAGCAAGACCTGGACATTCACCGGGGGCCAAATGTGCCAGCCAATATGAGCTTGCAACCATTCACTGCACAACCCAGATGCTCTCCCAAGTCCTTAGTGCACTAGGGAGAAGCCACTGGAAGGGGTTGTCTCTGGGCACACCACCAAAGTAAGGATAAAGCTCAGCATCTGAAGGTGGAGGCAGCGAACAGCTGCAGCCCACCAGGTACCACGAAGGAACTGCATGCAGAAAGTATTCCCCTCATCTCTGGGCAAGACAAGACAGCTTTGAAGACTTTCAACTCAATATCTAAATGATGTAAAAATCAAAATTGTAATAGTCTTTGTGCAACTGGATTAATATTCAACCAATGTCATGCTCATATAAGACAATTTAAAAATCCTGCCTAATCAGTCTTAATTTTTAGATGTTATGGATGATCCAAGCAGAACAATATATCCTATTGGATATCAAAGTCTTTTAAAATGTGAACCAACAGTACCACTTCAAAAACATCTTGAAACTCGTAAAATTCTGTATTTTTAAAGTTATGTCCCTTATAGTTCAGAAAAGACACAGGCAGGAGACAGAAGATTTTCCCATCTAAAACAAAAAAGCAAAGAGAAGTTCTGACCTCAAAAAGCAGCCAGTTGACACCGAGATTGCTTGCTCATTCCAACAGCTAGCTGAGATACCAGAGCAGATATAAAGAAACCTCATTATTAACTATTATTTATTGATCCATTTTTTCTTTTGATAATAGAGCTGTTATTTTATAGACAAAATCTATGCTTTGTTAGAACACAGTCTATTTTCATTTTATGATTGTTGAGCATAAAAAGTAAAATGAAAGTATGTGTAAAAAAAGAAGTGGAGTTTTGGTTTAGGTTTTCACTTTCTTTTTTCTTTTCCACAAGTAGTTAAAACCAAATAAAGTTGAGCTGCCAACAGTCCCACTGTCTACCTGCCACTGAAGGCAAGTTTGTGAATCTCAGGAGAGGGTGAGTTCCCCACCAAGCTGCAGACTCGTAAGGAGATGTCAACATCAAATGCCAGAGTCAGGCCAGAAGTCTCTTTTCAATTAATTTTTTTTTGAGAGTACTGATGAAAAGATAGTCCACAAGAATGAGGACAAATCGTACTGTCACAACTACCCAAAAAGCAACAGAATCAAGAGTCAAATGAGATCAAAAACGGTTAGTATACATGACTGTACCTTGGTCTATCATTTGGAAGATATAATTTATCAGTGCAAGCAGTGCAGCTTGTCTACTATATATAGGGCTAAACCCAGATGGATTCAGTCAAGGAAATGTGAGGATTCTAGATGCCACCAGAGTCGCCTTGCGCACAAGCTTCCTTATAGCTTTCCCTAAAAAACAAAGAAATTCAAGACAAAAATGGTGAAAACTTTCCTCATCTAAGGATAATTTTTCAAGCAGGAACAAAACTGCTGACCCTGTAAGCAAGCAAGCACCTTGTTCTCCCAATCACTTTCAATAATAGAAAAATACTTCCTCAGTGGACATTCCCAGACTTATAGGAGTGTAAGTCACAAGCTGCAGCCCAGATATTTCTAGCTTCTATATTCACGTACATCAGTGTAATTAGCTGAGGCTCAGGAGAGTTTCCTCCCTCATACTGCTAACCCCAAAGAAGTAGATACTAACTTTAGAATTACCAGTCCTGATCTAAGTCACTGAAATAATTAAGTACCTTGAATATTCCTTAATGTGAAACCCATTGTATCGCTGTTAAAGGGATTCAACTCAGATTAATCAATTTACCTTCCATCAACAACAGTTCAATTGAATGCTTGTTGAAGCAGAGTTTGAAGAAGTACTAACTTCTTCAGTTAATAAAATTTAAAATGGAGCCCAGAAAAATCAGTCTACAGGATCTAGAGAACAGGTGCTCTTTCCCTTTAAAAGGTATGATCTTCCTAGTGAAAAAGGCAAAAATTATAGGAAAAAAAAACACACAAGCATATTTATTTCAGAGAAATGAACTGTATTTCTGTCATCAGAACATAAGGAGATGGAATTCAGGAACCACATTTTATATTAATATTGGTATTCAAACCAAAGCAGTCCAAACTACCAGCCTCATTCCAGGTCTGTATAGCATCAAAGAGAAAAACCTCATGGATCCATGCAGAAATATATTCTTCATTTTAATTTACATCTTTCACTTTTCAAAAGCCTTTCTTTTCTAGGAGTTACATAGGATAGCAAATACATGCAAGCACTGAATATGAAAAAAGGAAATCTATTATACGTTCCAGGGTGATTTCAATGCTTATTTACACATGCTTACATTTAAATTTGCAGAGCTTTGAAATTCAGAAAGATGAAGTGCTGTATCAAAGCAGTTCTTTTTATTAAGGCATTTGTCATTGTGTGAATCTAGTCCAGACAGCAGCAATCCATTCCAGTTAGTTACTCAGGTCTGTATTTGTGTGCATCATGCACTCTCATGAGAGAGTTTTCTTTCTACTTATGCTTGCACTATTTAAAGCAGTACTTTTAATAAACAGTGAATCTGAATCAAGCCCATGGTACTCTTTTGGTGGAAATGGGGCAAGTCCTCTGGGTATGTAGATCATCATATCTCTATTACATAATTTCCAAAAGCAGTGGAGGTACAATACTTACACCAGAAGAGGGACTGCTGTACATCACTACTTCAAAGATTCAGTATAAGCAGTGAAGAACTATCAGTATGTGTATACAACACGTGAATGGTAAATAAAGTGATATGTAGCAAGCCACGCCTTTGAACAACCCATCAGTGCAGAGAGTACTCTTTATATAACCAAATTTAAGTACACTTCCCATCCCTTACATTGCAATTTCCTTAAAAAGGCAGAGCCCTACAAAGTGAAATCCCATTCCTTACGACTTGCCTTGCAAGCTGGGTGGCAAGTAGACATCAGCAATCACTAGCCAAAGGCAATTTTTAGGTGAAGTAATATAGGAATAAACATGTACTTGAGATGTGACCCAAAAAATTACTAAAATTAATATCTTGTATAGATGTTCTTAAAAATTATTAAAATGCAAGGGTCACTGCAGAACAATCTCTCGAGAGCTCGAATATTCTTGTCCGCTTTCTGCCTTAACAATTTTAGATGCTCAACACTTTTTAAATTATATGATCAATGACTCTTTGCTCAACAAAGAACAAATTAAGCTATCTCCAGATCATCTATGTCAGCACTGGAAGACCTCATCAAAGCATTTCTTTTCAGAGAACAACTATACAAGAGCTCTGACAAGTGTCATTTCCATCATTTCTCTAGGAGCCATTTGTTGGGGTTTTCCTCTTTTACATTTCAAACCATCAGCCCTTAATGAACTCTCCGCATCCCCATCATCGAGTGAAACTCCACATCAGGGACAATAACTGTCACTTAAATACTGGCAATGTGTTTATGAACATTTTGATTTTGTAATCACCTTCAGGATGTCTTCCACGGTATTTTAGTATCCACAACGGTCACAAATTAGCATTATTTTTCACAAGTGCCCTCCATACATTTTAAATGCATGCCATAAAAAGGCTATGTCCAAGAAGAAAAAACTCTCATTCTTTGCTTTCCATCCTGTATTTATTTATAGTTGAAAAATCAATATAAAATATCCCATATTAATTATAATGCAAAACTATCTGCCATACTCTAATGCTATAATGCCATAACGACTGCTAGTCATTTGTACGTATCTCGCAACTTAGTATATAGTTCTCTTCTAAAATAAGTTAAAGAATACTAATAAACAATAAAAAGCTCATCTAATAATAAAATGCTCAACTGAAAACATAAGAAGAGAAAACATCCGTGAACTGTGTTATTAGAATCGCACCTGTAAAAATGTGAAATACCACATGTATTAAATTTGGCAAACCAAACCCAGAAACTCTAAAAATATTTCTTGATCCATCCAGATTTTTCTAGGGTTTTCATTTCACTGAAAAATGTGGGAGATTGTCCCACGAGTGTATGTTTAAAGCACAGATTTGACATAAATAAAAATTAATAATTGACCTAAAAAGACTTTAGTCTGTTTAGCTAAATAGTCAATGGGGAACACTCCATGTACTACTTATTAGGGTACAGGAATCCCAGTGTAATAAATTAAGACTTGCTCTTTATTATAAGCAAGGAAGAGTTTTACGCTTCCTTTTAGTTTGCTATGACACGTATGGTTTTGCTCTGCTGGTTTTGGGTCTGTTTTTTTTTCTTGGTACTATCTTGGTAGGTGGATTTTTGCTTCTGTTTGATGAGCTGATGCACATCTTCATCTTGATCTCTTGCAAAGTCACGTACCACATGCGTTCAGGACCTGTATTTCCTGAACATCACAGCTGACTGCTTTACTATCCTAGTGGCACATATGCAGCACACTGAGGTTTTCCTGGATGTCCAGTAGCAATGAGGAATTCAACCACTGAAACTGAGCTATTACGGAGGGGGGAAAGCTCACCATCTCTACCAGCACCATTTAAAGCCTCTCCAAGATTCAACTTCATCACTTTGTTGCTATTCTTAGTCAAACCCCTGATAAGGGAGGTGGTTTTGCTCATAGTGAGAGTAGAGATATCATTATTCACTGCCAGCATTTTAGTCCATGGTGGGACATTATTACCTGCATACAGAAAAAAAAGGGATAGCACATAAAGCTTTGGGACAGCAAACAAACAAACAAAAGCTCTCATGACACTTCTGGGAGCAATAGGCAAAGGCTTTTTCAGAAGATCCTGCTACCCATAGGGAAAGGACTGTGACACTGTATTGTATAGGGCATGCAGAAAAAAGCATTCCAAGCAGAAATCTTTACTTTTTTTGTCCAGTTATTTCCATATTCAAATATGTGTTTCTACATACTTATTGTTATCAGGTATACTGTCTAGATTTTGATGGACTTCTAGTATGTAGCACTGTCTTCTATAAGAGTCATTTCTAAATTGAAATTTAAAAGTTTTACTTTTGACATAGCCATGAGTTCAGCAGTAAGTTGCTTTCTGTAAAAGAAGCTCTGTTTTTTATTTGTCCTGCTGATACAGTTGCAGGCTGGGTAGATAGAAAAACCACCTTGCCTCAAAGCCAAGAAGCTCCATAAAACCTGCAGAAGACTCGCAAAAGTCCGTCCCTTCTTTTGTCTTCGCCTATTAGAATATACCTCTCTCTAACTATCTAATTTTTCTTTTATCCTTGTATCACTGCAGCTACATATCAGCACCATTAGAACTTCTAAATTCTTCTACATGATCTAGCAGTCTTCCAGAATTTTCTGATTAGCCAAACAGCAACACTAAAATTGGGCAGACAACCAGCAGTCTGTTGATTTTCTATAAGCAAATAATATCCTGTCGGAAACATCCTACCTTTTAGTAACACAATGAAAAACAATCAAAAGTGGATACAGAATAAGAACACCAGATAATGTTTTAGCTAGAAATTACTGATACCTTTTGGGTGATAAAACAATATAGAGAAATTAGTCCAGTTATTCAATTTTTAACATAATCCTGAAAAAGAACGAGTGCTATTACCACCATTACTAGCATTTAGTTACACATTAGAATATACATCACAGGCATAGACTGTGATATTTTCTCGAAACTCAAATTCTGCCGTTGTCCCAACCTCCTTAGATTCTTCAAGTCAACAATACCTGCTCTTTTGATACAGCTCTAGCCTTTGTGACCGATTTCTTATTCTGGGCTGAATCATCACAAAAGCCACTTGATTGGCTAAAAATAATAAAAAAACTGCTGAATACCATAGCAACTGCCTTGCAGCCTTGCTAACATGCAGGAAGGATTTTTTACTTGAACAAGAGCTACAAGTGAAAACACCAGGCCAAAAGCAGATCTGGCATAATATCAACAACGCCACAAAAACACAAAAATTGCTTATCCCCTCCGCAATCTCTTCCCTGTAATACCTCTTGGGCAGCAAAGAATCTTCAGGTTCTTATTAAAATACAGTTCAGAGAACAAGGAAAAATGTGTCCTATAGTACTGATTCTATGTATATATCTAGTAAGGATTAAATTTTGAAAAATCAAGTCATGGAAGCAGAGCAGTAATAGAGTCTGACCTTCAGTTTTAATTAATAATCATATCACTCCATAAATAAAAGGATTAAAAGTTTCTAAAGAAACATTTCCAAATATACTTAACTCCACATTGCCCATTTTAGTGATCACTTTCAGGAACATAACAAAGCAGTCAAGATATTGATAATAAAAACCAATCACTTAACAACAAAACCCGCTAAGAATTGCATAAGGCCTATAAGGAATACATTTGAAAGCGTATTGCTGTGGAATTATGGTAAGAGTCTGCGTTCAGTTTATAGGGCAATGTTTTGGCAGAGGGTGGGCTCTGTGAGGAGCAACTAGAAGCTGCCCCATGTTGGACAGAGGCAGTTCCAAGACAAATCCACTGCTTGTCCAAGTTGAACCCACAAGTCATGCTGGTGGTACCTCCGTAATAACATATTTAAGAAAGGCTAAAATACCTCTGCAGCAGCACCTGTGAGAGAGAAATGAGAAAACATGAGAGAAACTACCCTGCAGATGCCAAGGTCAGCGAAGGAGGAGAAGAAGGAAGTTGTTCTGCAGGCACCAGAGCAGAAATTCCATTGCAGTCAATGGAGAAGACGATGGCAACGCAGGTTGTCCTCCTGCACCTGATGGAGGACCACAGTGGAGCACAGATCCACCCTGCAGCACATGGAGAACCCCATATCAGAGCATGTGGAAATGCTCTGAAGGAAACTGCAGCCCATGGAGAGCCCAGGCTGGAGCAGGATCCTGACAGGAGCCGTGGCCCACACAGAGAAGCCCACACAGGAGCAGGTCTTCTGGCAAGAACTGTAGCCTGTGGGGGACCCATGCTGGAGCAGCACATTCCTGATGACTGTACCCTGTGCAAAGCATCCATACTGCAGCAGTGGAAAAGGCCACATGTTGGAAAAGTTTATGAAGGACTATCAGGACTATCCCTGAGTGGGACCTCATGCTGGAGCATGGGAAGAGCAGCAGGAAAAGGAGCAGCAGAGATGAAGAGTTGTATACTGACAGTAACTCGTTCCCCATTGCCCCTGTGCTGCTCAGGGGTGGCAGGAAGTGGCAGAAAAGTTAGGAAGTTAGGAGTAAAGTTGAGTCTGGGAGGAAAGGGGGTGACAGGAAGGTGGTTTGAGTTTTGAGGGTTTTTTTGTCACTAACCTGCTATATTTTTAATTAGTAATAAATTAATCTTTCTCAAGTCAAGCCTTTTTAGCTTGTGACAGTAACTGGTGAGTGATGTTTGTCCTCCTTTTTCTTTCATCTTATTTTTTTCCCCTGTCCTGCCGAAGAGTGGGACAGAGCAGCTTGGTGGGCACCTGGGACCCAGCCAAGGTCACCCCACCATGGAGTACTTGTGTTTGAGGAAAGCATAAACTTCTCCTAGGCAACTGAAGCTATGTAGTCTTTGCTCTGAAGTAGAGGTACCCATCTGTTCTAGGTGAGCTATAATATGTCTTCACTGCACAGTAAAGAATCAGAGTCCCCTCTCTTCTCCACCACATTTGGGGTGGCTTTAATCTGAGGACTCTATTTGCCTGCATAAAAAGGACCAAGACTGAGCTTGGCTTTACAGACCAGGAAAATTTCAGCTTTGTTCCTCCTTGTGCATCATTTAAGAGGAATTCAAAGGTCCTATGAAGTATTATCCAGTCAAGAAGGCAAGATACAATACCCACAGCACAGCCACTTAAATTGCTTTTCACATTAGGGCTAATTTTTAAACCAAAGAAGTCAAGAGTTAAGTCCATAACTGCACAGTATCAAATTAATTTACCTGATCTATCAGCATAATTTCTGAGCTTTTACTGACATTAAGGAGTGTTATAAACCACACACACCTATGAATATCCATGTACTTTCTTGCAATTAAAATGAGGGATAGAGCTTTACTCTGGGTTCCTAAAAATAGTGGCCTGGTTTTCCATTAAGGAAATAATTAACTATAAGGTGATATTTTTGGTAGTATGTTTTTTGTATCTGATAATAAATGGCCACAAAATTCTTAAGGTCTTGACCTTCAAACTTATGCAGTCTTACAGGGAGTTTATGGTCCCCAGAAACCCTTCCATCAGAGACCACAAACCTTGAATCAACGAAACATACTTTGGGTTTTGGAGGTGATTCCATCATATTAGTAAATTGTTTGACATGTTCTGTACATGTATGCTGGAAATGGGCACCTTTCTGTTTTGTCTCAGATCTCTGATATATCATAAAGACATGAAATCAGCCTAATTTTAACCATATGTCTGTGCTTGATATGTACATACCTCAAGGCATGTCTGTATTTATAATATATATATAGCATGTATACAGAACTTGTTAAACACTACTGAGAACTATGTACCTACTCAGAAAGCATGCATGCCATTTTTCTTCCAAGAGATACTTACTTTATTTCAACGTCACAAATTCATTTACTTCACATACCATAAAAGAGAGAAAAATTTACTAATCTGGCTCCACAAACAGTAGATATCAAAAGTATAAATAAAGGAAAATCAGGACAAAGAGAATCCAAGAAACTTAGCAAAGCTACATTCAAAGTTTTAGTTGCCCTTGATTTTAAAACATGTGAGTATCCAACACTTTTCTTCCTCATCAGATAAGAATGCTTGATGGGTTGATCATCACAGAGTGCTCACTCTTACCCATTCCTCATACTTCAGACTGGGATTTTATGGTTAGCTTGTTTTGAAAAACCTTTGTTTTGTTTATAAAGGACGAAGCAAGGAATCTTTTTTTTTTCACTTGAACAGCTATCCAGGAAGAGCATACAATGTGAAATAGTACTCTGTGGTTAGTATTACTCAGGCAAGCACACTTTGTCCAAAAAACCACAATACATAATATGTATGCTGGAGATGCTGACTGGAAGTACGGCCCTATGATGTGCAAGACCAGATTTTGTTCTCATGACAGTAATTCTACTCAACTTACGTCAATTACAATATATTCTGCTCCCCAAAATGTTAAACTTGCTCTGAAGAGCCTACAATCTTAAGTCAGAATCCAAAGAAAAGAGAGGAGGACAAGCCAGAAAAATGGTTACCCATTCTGCATACTTAAAAACACACTCACTCTTGCCTGTATAAATTAGAAAAATGTGGATTAAGGAGAGAAACTTACTACAACAACAAAGGTCAGACCTCAGGGAGGGCTGGAATACAAAATTGTCATTGACTAGAGTTCCGAAACAATTTTTCCATACTCAAAGTGGCATGAAATAATTGACAAAGCTGCAGTACTGCAGGAGACATCCAGTGACTGAAGCACACAATGGTAATGCCAAAACTAGTGCTTGAATGTAACTGCCATAACCATGGTTCCAGCTGTTTCCAAAACTTTGGGAGAGGGCAACAGAACAACAGAATGTCAGAGAATCCTGCTATTCTATTATCCTTCATTCACCTAGCAGAAAGGCATTATCTGAGCACAAATACTTATATTGTTCTTATCACAAAATTTGCTATGACAAAATTATTATTATAACAAAATAATTATTTCGTAAGACAGTATTATCAGGAATTTTAAAAGTAATTTGAACCATCATTTTTTTTGTTAAAAAAAATAAACTGTTTAAGAATATATATCTGCATGTTAGCCCAACTGATGAGTGTCTGGAAGCAACTTATCCATGAGAAGGAAACTCTGTGGCAAGACTGCTGGAACTGTTCCTCCTACTTAACAGTACTGTTGATACCTCTAGGGCCCAGGAAAAGAATTACAGAAATATTAAACACAGAAGAGGGCATCTTAGCACAAGCACAGTACACTCAAGACAAAAAACAATCTGCCTGATTACCGTCCAGTCACAGGAAAACATCTAAACCACTAAACAGATGTGCAGCACACCCAGTTTTATGTTATTACAACCTTTTACTGTAGAACTTCATTATTTCCCATAATATTCAGATTTCTGAGTTCAAACGAGAGTTGACCTAGGCAGTTCAAGGTGTTCTGCAAACTAAAGATGTTTGACTGGTTAGTCTCAGAAGAAGCTGTGTTAAACCACAAATTTAAAACAGACAGATCTATCCAAACACCCTGTCAAAGATCCCCTGCATTATACACAAAAACAGCAGCTCTATAAAAGGATATAATATTATTGTCTCTGAGAAGTTTTTCACCCCATTATGAAAATGATAAACCACAGCAATGATGTTATCTAACTCGCCAAAGGACACTTGTAGAATTAGTAGCTAAGTAAGAACAAAAATTCTTTATTTTAGGTCAATGAAAAGTCTCCATCTACACATGGGTCAGTAGCATAAAAGGGTCAGTACCATTTCATTCCATCATCTGAAGTCCAGTTAAAAAAATACAAACAAAACAGTGTGTGTAGTACAGTTACTTAGTGTGTGAGACACAGAAAAAGCAGAAACAAAGAAAGAGAGAAATTGCTTTACTTTTATTGTAAGTCTTTAGGGTTTGCATTATTTTTGGGACATCTCAGATTCTAAATAACAACATTCAGAACATCCACTGTCTAGGTGGGCCACTTCCTCTAGGACACAGTTGTTTTGAAAAATTTTTATTCCCTGTTTGTAAAGTAACAAAAATACAATCAGTGAACTGTAGATGCTTTTATCACATTTGCTTTTTGTCGGTTCCAAGGTCCATTGTCATAAGGAATCCCTGTAACCAGCATCTGGGATGGAAACAAAGTAAGTGATAGGAATCCCTACCTCCAAGTCCATCTCCAGAATCAACCTCATAGATGCTCTCCCCTTCCATGTTGTCTTAGGATGCAGCAGAAAGCAAGATCTTCATCAAATGATTTGCTCAGGCTCCAGAAGGAAGCTGAATCCACCCACTCTGCAGCCAGCAGGGAATATCTTTCAAAGAAAAACATAAAAACAAAGCCATTGATCCACTTCTGCTATACAACAGAGAGGTCATTTAATTTCTCCCTCAAGTCCTCACCTTTTCAAGACTGTGTGTCAGTTAGATCTACATCCAATACTGCAGCTCTTTCTATCAATACAGTCTTTTCAGTAGGTATCTGAGCTCTTTTCCCCTTGTAAACTCAACTGTGATTCACAGTACAAACTCTCCACCCAATATGAAGAGGTTACATCAGTCCAAATTACAAGACTGTATTAAGGGGGAGGCCTCAGCACAGGCCCGGGCTCATTCATATGGCCTGACAGGACTAGGAATGGGCAATATGGGCAATATACTACTCATCCACAGGATTAGCTCTTCTCTGGCACACTGAGAGTACTGTGAAACCAAATTACATTCAGTTTGCAAACAACAAATACAGACTGAAAGCACACAGATTATGTGGGTTCACGTTCTTAAGACTACTCTTAGGGTTACTTTATGTTTAGGTAGAGAAAGCATCTCAGTTTAGCAATGAAGTGTAAAGATGTGTGTGGACAAAAGAATAAAACCACCTCTTCGTTTATTTCAAAGAAGGACAGTAAAGGAGCAAAGTCTTTTCCTTAAATTGAGTCTGAATAGCTGGTTGTTTCTCTGTTACTGTCCAGTGTAACTAGTTTTTACCAGCACCTTCTCTTTCTGAATAAAAGAGAAATAACTGTTACTGAATTTAAAAAAAAACTTACGAATGAGTCAGGAAACATGCACACAAAAAGCAATCAGAACAGCATGGAGTTAGTAGAGTAGTTTTGCAGCAAGCAGAGAATTGTCATGTCAGATGCTCATGATCCAGACAGCAAAGCAAGGATAAGCTCCAACACTCATCCCCCATGTAAGATTTGCAATCTGATTGTTTTTAAAACAAAGGAAATCGGAAACCAAAAGGCATCCAAAAAGAGCACGTAGGTTTCTGTCTGCCAGAAATGAACTCGGACAGGCCAAGAACAGAAAACATGATGAGAGAATGATGATCAAGTACATGAATGATGTGATACATAAAAACTGTTCAGGTACCATTAGTAACTCAGAGCTAGTCATGGAGCAATGTATTGGCTGATTCCTTGCCAGTTTCAAATGAGCAAATAACAATTTTTATTTTGCAAGTCTGTGGCCTTCTCTTTTGTTTTTCCATGTCATTAGGAGAGCACCCAAACTGTCCCATGCCACTGCATTTTATTGAGAGGGTGGAAAAGGGAAAAAAAGTTCTGTATTAACATGAACTGCTCTTTATGTTTTGATCAACTCCCTTTTTCAAGTCCCTATCAACAAGAAAGCAATGAATATTATAAGCAAATCCGTATTCAGACATCAAGTAAAAGAAAATCAATAGTTCAAGCACTATGTCATTTTGTTGATAAAAAGAAGGGCATACCTAGAATTCTCACACCAGAGGACTCTACTTCTTCAGCTTCTCCAAGCATCTCTCTCAGCATCTGCATGTTTTTGTCGGTTTTCTGCTGGGTGAGCCAGTATAGGTGTATGCCATGTAACAGAGCATGCATGGCACTGCAAAACACTGAGCACGCTTCCAGTGGAGTGAAAATTGTAGTACAGCCATCTTATGCTGCTGATGCCTCTTCTTAAACTTCCATCAGCAATTCGAGGTGTTCTTCTAAATCCACATTCATGTTTTTCAGAAGGTATGGTACTACAGTTTGCAAAAGACTGAGAAAGGATCCACGATAATGCTGATTCTTAGTGATGAAGCATCCAATGCAAAAATTTTACTTTGGTAAAAAAGAAAATCCATTCATTTTATTTTAAAAATATGAAAATACTTACCAAACAAATAAATGGGACACAACAGCTATAGTATCAAGCTCTGGCTGTGTATTCACACCTGAAGTATGTATGCTCCAAATGCTGATTTAGGATTAATGTTCTCACAAGAACATTAACAAACAGAGTTATTGTTTAGAAAAGCAAATGCTCTCAAGCAATGAATACTGGATTCCCATGATCAAAGAAGTTCTACTGTGTCTATCACGGGATTTAGTAGTATTTTTTCTGAACAAATGGGACAGACGAGCAAATGACCATCATTTAAGAAAGTCAGCCACAGCCCTTCAAATGTAAGAACTTTTATTGCAAGTTTTCTTTTGAAAAGGTCATCTTATTCTGCTCAGATGGGGGGTTTTATGATGAATGCTACAGTTCTCCTGCACAGCAATACAGAAACATGCTTGTATAATAAAGTAACTGCCGAAAAAAGGACACTGTACTCTGTCTAGAAACTAAACATTATATTTTTATCTGGGCCTTCTGCCTGCATTTGGGGAGAAAAAGTCACTTGTGCCCAGCATAAACACCAACTTCTACATCTACTTAGACACAGCTGTTGCACAGCTCAATGTGTTCATCTATCTGTAAACAAAAATGTGTGTCCTTATGAAAAATCTATCATCTCATTTTGTCTTATAGTGATGCATTAAATGAAGTCTGCATGCCTTTATCAAAACCTCTAAGTGTAGAAAGTACTACATTTCATGACAGTCAGTGCATAAGGGTTGACTGCTAAAATTAGGTATTAGTATTGAAAACTACTAGCATTTCAGTGCAAGGCTACTGAGACATTAAATGGAACTGAAGTCTTTGCTGCCTAGTTAAAAATTATTATTACTATTCTTATGGGGAACTGAGATTAAAAGCAGAGAAACGGAAGAAAACCTGTTTTAAAATAGTTTATTATTTTACATACATTTCATTGTGAAACAAATGCATTGTTCTTTATTATATGCTTGCTGTCTCTTCCCATTTGGCATCTGTACCAATATTATTTTTAATGGCATTTCACTCACAGCTGAACCTTTTCAGGGGGAGGAGGGGCTGTTAATGGATAGAAACCCCCCTATTGTTCTGTTTTCTGGTTATGAAAACTTCTTAATTAAAAACTGAAAGCAAAATGATGCACCAGGTACCAAAATCTAGAGCTGCTCAAATGAAATCACAGCAATGGAGTAACCACAGAGACAGAATTCTTAGTGCAGAACTGCTTCATGCTTGGCTATGTGTTTACCCCTTACACAGGGGAGAGAAAAACCTGAAATGTTTCAAGTCAGCCCTATCAAGAAACAAAAATTCCACAGCAGAGCAGCAGTGAAGAACGAGGTATGATTAAAGTTGTTTTAAAACAGAATGAAGGAATAACCTTGATCCTTCTTAAATTATAGAGCCTTTGAAACCTACATTATAGGACTCCTTTGGTCCCACAGTTTCATTGTTTGGCAGCTTCTTGCTCATCCAGATCCTTCCCCCAGTTAACATCAAGGTCCCATTTTCCACCATCACAACAGAGAATAAAGCCACATGGGACCAAACACCATCATTTGGTGCCGGCATCTGGTCCTTGACAAAAACGCTATCATGAGGGGGAAAAAACCCAATGAACACGTCTACTTGAGTTTTGTAATCTTAACTCTTTGTCAGCTATTGGAAAGATGTTTCTGGCATTTAGGCTACAGGACATAGAAGGAGGCTCAGAAGAGTCTCAGCAAGACCAGTTGTTCACACCTTCTGCCTGAGTGTAGTTCACAGAACCACCCATGTCAGAGCAAGGCAGCAGGTGGCAGAAAGATGAAGCTGGGAATGCATAACTAGGTACTACTTGCATGATTTGTATTTTTTCCCTCAGAGTGGTCAAAGAAGCCTCACTGCTGTTTTAACTCATGCCAAGGAGTTACATTCCCAAGCAGATGTGCAGACAAAAGAGCAACAGATAATTCCTGTTATTAGTTGCCTTCTTCAGACCAGTGCCTGGCTCCAAGTGCTGTACAGTGGGGTGCACAGAAGTTGCATATGCATTCGAGTAAGCCCAATCAAATGTAAATGACTGCAGTCCCCTGAAATTATGTGGTTAGCCCTCTGCCTGCAGATATTGGATTCTGCAGCATTAATCCCCACTAATGTAACAGAATACTACCAGTGGAGTATACATATATTCTGATAGGAATATGGGAAAAAGCAAAAATTGTGTTACAAAAATGCCAGTATGATAAGAGTATTTACATTTACACACTTCAAACCTTCAGGGAACTTGACGGGTTTAATTTTTCAATTAAAGCCAGAAAGATCCCAGAGTTTTCTAGATTTCACATCAAGTTCTGAGATAACAAACATGTCAGAATTAAAATGTAAAGGAAAGACTGAAGTTAGAGAATCATAGAATGGTTTGGATTGGAAGGGACCTTAAAGATCATCTAGTTCCAACCCCCTGCCATGAGAAGGAACACCTTCTACTAGATCAGGCTGCTCAGGGCCCTATCCAATGTGTCCTTGAACACTTCCAGAGATGGGCCATCCACAGCTTCTAGGGGCAACCTGTTTCAGCGTCTCACCACCCCCACAGAAAATAATTTCTTCCTAATACTCAATCTACACCTGCCCTCTTTCAGTTTAAGGTCATTACCCCTTGTCCTGTCCCTATGTGCCCATGTAAAAAGTCCCTTTCCAGCTCTCTTTTAGCCCCCCTTTAGATACTGAAAGACCACAACAAGGTCACTGTGGAGCCTTCTCTTCTCCAGGTTGAACAATCTCAATTTTCTCAGCCTTTTCTCATAGGAGAAGTGCGCCAGCCTGCTGATCATCTTTGGGGCCCTAAGTCACCACAGCAGCACACTTCTCTGCTAACTCAAAAACCCCAGCAGTCCCAAATACATGTTGCAGGTGCACGTTTCCAAATAGCATTTTTCACAACACATTCCTACATAAAACCAAACTTCTAGACTGCAGCTAGACAGACCTTCCTCAAATATACACTGTTGACTCCTTCCCGTAAATCTCAGAGGGTCTTTTTCAGGTAGTTTATACAACAGATGGTTCACCTCCCTTCACCTCCCTCCATTCTTTTCTCTCTATGGGGCACACTGCAGAGGGCACAACAGGTAGGACTCCTTCCCTCTCCCTGCTCACCAGCCTTTTGTGTTCTGTTTGTTGGAAACACTGTTTTTTTAATGATTTGCACTGAGTGTTACTAGAGAATGGATCTATTCTGAGAACATACTGAGCATGAGAATTAGGTGACTGGAGAGACTGGCTTTGTAGCTTTTAGGAAAACATCTAATATCAAGAAGGACCCAAAGGTAGAGTACCAGATCTGTAGCACTACTATATACCAACCTTATCATAGGAGCAGAATAAAACTGATCAGCAGTTCTTCCAACTGGTTCCCCTGCCTTGGGGCAGGACAGGAGAAAAGAAAAAAATCTGAAAATCTGTACCACTACATCAATACAGAGGAGGCTGGTGCCGTATCTGCTTCAGGAAAGGTTCTGTTTCTCAAAGTTTACCAGCAAGTGGATCTACAATGAATTATAAGTGATCTATCTGTACTAGTCCTGTGTGTCTGCAGGCAGCCAACCTCACATAAAGAGTCCCGCTCAACTATTTATTTTTGCTTTCTCTTCATGTCCCTCATTTGTCACAGGAATTTATTCAAAGTTAATGAATCAGTCCAAAATTCTTCATACATATTTCAGTGTTTTTCAAAAAAAGAAATCTACATTTAGAAATGGGCATAAATCTTTTATTCAGTCAGGCATAACCATGCTTGAGTTGTCCTGCAGTAATACACTAACAACAAGCCTTCCTGACTACCAGACTTGATAACCGTAATTCCTTCCTAACAAGGCTTTCAGTGAGACTGTTTTATTATTCCAAGAAAGTCTGAGTTGAACAGATTCACCACATTTCACCACAAAGCTGAATTTTTTTGAGATATCTCCATATGGAAATCTCAAGGAAGTCAAAAGGAATTTTGCTATGGACATGGGTATTTTCAATACTGAGAAAATCCTCAGTTTTCAAAACACCAAAATAAGCCTGCCACTCAAGATTTTGCAAAATAAGGTCAAGTGCTAACAAATTGGTTTGCTAGAAACACCCATGAAAGAAGGTCCATGTATTCTAATCCTGCAGAAATACAGTTCAGGGATGGGATAAGAATCACTACCAACAGATGAATTTCACAACTTCTCCAAAACATCCATCTGAATTGAGGAGTAATTTCTATGTCTGAGGTACTTCATTTCCACACACAATTTTCCTTAATGAAGTTTATATTTTAAATCCCTATCTGTTTTAGTCACCAAACTATTTCACCACTCTCATCACACAACACTTTGCTTTCCAACTGCTTTTCTTTACATACATAATGTGACTTCTGTAAAGAAAAGGGTTGGCAATTCAGCCTCTGATTTAGTAGAACAGAGTACCACAAAACATTTGACACACTACTCTCTTCCTTACAGGCCAGTGCTATAAGGTACAGTGTGGACTGTGCCCTGCAAACCAAGAATTCCCATCAAGCCAAGACAATACTCTCTGTTACCTTAGAAAAATAATTTTACAATTTATTTCCTCTGCTAATAGCAGAAACACTAACTATGACATGTGCAGAACAGTAGAGTCCAAGTTAATATTTTTTAAAGCCACCTGATGATGTTGATTGTGATCTGAAAATGCACCACAAATTATGG
This sequence comes from Lepidothrix coronata, assembly GCF_001604755.1. Classification (NCBI taxonomy): domain Eukaryota; kingdom Metazoa; phylum Chordata; class Aves; order Passeriformes; family Pipridae; genus Lepidothrix; species Lepidothrix coronata. The sequence continues at coordinate 3,030,971 of NW_016690291.1, forward strand.
TTTCTGCTCTAGGCATACTAATCCAAAACCAGAGGGCAAGATATTATATCAGAAATATTTTCTTTAAAGATGCATCTAAGAAGTCAATTTCTGCAACTTAAGATTTATCATGTAGTTACCAGGAATCTGTGTATTGTGGCAAAGATTCATCAGAGTGAATTTACATTGAAACAAATTGATTGCTGCACACGGTTTAGCTCTACTACTGTGACCAACACAAAGCACACCTTAAAAGTAAAACCCAACATCAAAATGCACAAAGAACACTTTAAGAACATGTGCAGAACATACTTCCTTGGTCCAGCGAATTTTCAGTTTGCAGTCTAAATACAGTTTAAAAGATGATGTGTTTCACATTATGGACAATGCTAACAAAACACTAGGATTTTCTATTTCTAGTAGGATTGTCTGTTTCCAAAAGAAAGAAACTATATTCCATTTTGAAAGCCCTGTTGTAATTAGAAATTACTCTGGGAGCATATACCAGAAACAAAGGACTAAACAAGATATTGATCAAAATATGATTTGACAGAAACTATCCAGAAAATCTGAATAAAAAAATAATAGTCATAACAAAAAAACTCCAAGTGAAATAAAAACTTTATTACTAGCACAGTTTTACTTAGTATTTTGCAGAATAAAATCAATTTGCTTTCCTTAAGTTTTAGCTGAAAGTCTAAACGAAGCACACAACACACACAGAGTATTTTCTCATTTGCTTTAACATTCATTTTCAAGACAATGTTGAAAAGTGGAATTTATGCCCAGTTGTAGTTTTTATAACCAACCAAGAGAAATTTAGTTTGTATGCTAGAGCAACTGTGGAAATCAATTCTTAATCTATGACCTTGCTTACCACAGCTTGAAGCCTTGCAATAAATAAATGCCTTGAGCCACACATAAGAAACATTTAGTGAATCCGAGACAAATAACACAAATCTATATGTGTATATATAGTATTAGAAAGGTCATATAAAATACAATATTGGCTCTTTTCTTGCTCTAACATAATAATGTTTGAAAAGCAGGACCCTGTAATTGCCTGCATTAATACCCAGGTGGTGAACAGTCACGAGTACCTATTTTCTTTTCAAATCACAATGTTCATCCTTTTAGGAGGCTTCTTGTAGTCTGCCTTTTTTTTTTAGTGTGGAAAATGCTAGAATGCTTAGAAATAAAGAATCTCTGAAAAATACCTATTTTATTTGTCCTAGCATATGCAAAGTCTTTCTCTAAAGCACACTTAAGCTTCCTTGTGAAAATTGTGCGGTTTCATCACTAACAATCGAGAAAATAAATGTCAGAGCTCATGTGTTAACCTGCACTTAGTCACAATTACCCTCTTTTATATGCTGATTATCTCAAACCCTCATCCTATATGTTATTACTTATTTATCACTGGAGTATAAGCTAAAAGAAAGAAGAACATATAGTAATGTCTCCTTATTAATATTTTACAATTGTAGTTCACAAAAAAAGCCTGTAAACAAAACTTTACCTCCTTAAAACACACCTCCCATTCTTGATGTAATTGCTTGACTGTAGATTTTATAATAATACAAAATAGCACTAGTTCAGCTAATTTCCCACCCTTGATTGTCTCCTTCCTGAAATACTGAAATTCAAATGTGACTGTGACTGACACTCCTTTGGAGATTAGCATGGCATTATTAGTTTGCACAGCAGGTCACCAAAGTAACTGCTGGAAAGGTTTCACTTATTTTAACCCCAAAGGATGTAATCTAATATGAAAAGAAAGAATTTGGAGATTCACAATTACACTTGAATTGGAATTGTACATAAAAATCAAATCAGAAAAGAGACTTGTTTTATTCATATAGAAGTTGTAGTCAAAGTAGATCACTAGGTCCTTTCTAATGCTACATTTTCACAGATCTTCTACCACTTGATCATCAGAGGAAAAGCTAGACTTACACTGAAATTACTAGGCTCATCCTACTTAGTTCTACCTATGAGCACAGGCATACCCAACTAATATCCAAAAAGAGCTCAGGAGACTTCTGAACATCTGTTCTCCAAGGAAGCATCACCTTTTGTCCTTAATGTATGCATTTATTCCAATCTAAGGGCAACTGTTAAAAAAAGTGATGCCAAGTACTTACTGGTCAGAACTGATGCCTGGAAATACAGAAACTATCCCACTCCAGATGCACACAATATTTTCATACTGAAAAATAAGCTGTTTTTGAGCCTACTCCAAAACAGACTGACCTTACCAACAGCTAAAACAGAGCAGGAGGAAGTCTGATTTCGTGCATGCTTTTCCATGCCTCAAAAACAGGAATTTTAGCTTGGCAACGACCTGTGTTTTACACCTGGCTGGAGAGAACTCATATTCCAAAGTGAAGCCCCTCAGGTAACAACAGTATTTTGCAGATATAAAAGCATATGCAGTTCTCAAATTTCCAAAGATTCTGAGAATTACATTAGCCAGACCTCTCCACAGTGCTTTGTGGGAATGGGCAGCTCTAAGCACAGCTGCTGCAGAAGTGGGGCAGCCCGCACAGCCTTCCTGAGAGGTAGCCAGCTGCACACCCTGCAGCACCCCCACTAACCTTGAGACCTTCTCCTCAGCACTGAGTTACTACCAACTCCCTGCCTCACTCCACCTATGTCCTATCTGACACTGCAAATTAGTTTTCGTGTTACAATCTTCAAGGCAGTTTGTTCTAACTGCAGGAGAGTTGCTTGGTTTATTAATTTGCATTGGTAGAAACTACTTCCCCACCAACAAAACAACAAATTTACATTACAATGTGCAGCTGCTTATAACCAATGACCCTTACAAAACAAGTTAAGATTCAATATTTGTGAAACAAAGCGAAGTATTCACTGCTGACTTTGTATCAGCATAAATGACTAATTACTTTAATCAGGAAGCTCAAAAGATAATGAACTTGATTTATTATAAACACAGGGGCTTGCCCTCTTATAAAAATTACCTGCTCTGCAGTTCAGGACACATATTGATTTACGGAACCACTTGTAATTCTCTTATTTTTTATTTTAACATTTAATAATGGCTGAAAAATGAATGAAAAGTAAACTGGAGCAAGACATATTCCCAATACATTTTTACTCAATTTCACAGCAATACTTATACATTATCTATATCCTAGTACTTCACTAATAGTAAAAATACAAAATTATTTTGAAAAACATGCGGTGAACAAAAGATTCATTTGGTCAAGATTACACAAAGTGAATATTCTTGCCTTTCTCTTGCATGACCCCCCATTATTAAGTGATATCTGACATCTGTTGCTGAGACCAGCTGAACACAATTCAAATCCGGTTTAGCTAGGAATATCTGAGGTCATAAAAAATCTCTGAGGATAGATTATGAATCAATCACAGCCTAGAATTCCATCAGAGAGAGAGAGAGAGAGAGAGAGAGAGACTGAATTTGCCTGGAGTCTGGTAGTACACAAGAAAATATCTTAACATCTTTGCAAAAAAGCCACTTTGGAGAGCACTTGCTCTGTCCTGACCCCTGCCCCACTAGTCCTTTACCTCACCGAAGGGTCACTTGTGGGCACATAATGCACTTAAGGCATGTCAGGTCCCCATGACAAGGCTTATAGATTTATTGCACCACATTCAAACTACACAATACGGTGACAAATTTTTACAGTACAGGTCTTTTAAATAAACACAAAAACATCCATGTCAAATCTACTTACACTGAGATTCCAGTGGCTCGGGACTGGAACAGGTTCCCCAGAGAAGGGTTCACAGCACCAAACCTGAGAGATCTCAAGAAGCATTTGGACAATGCTCTCAGAGACATGGTGAGATTCTTGGGGTGTCCTGCACAGGGCCAAGAGTTGGACTCGATGATCCTGATAGGTCCCTTCCAACTCAGCATATTCTGTGATTCTATGGTTAAATTGCTTAAGACTCTCTCATCCACGTGAAGTCCTCTAGGTTTGTCCAACAACATGATGACTGCCATCGATTTTCTCTTTCTAATATTTAAGTTGTGGATTTTTGAGGAAACCTCAGGTATTTTGCTGCATGGATTAAAGAAGAACCAGTACGTCAGAGACCAGAGGAAATGTTTCTCATAGTTCACTGGTAACCAGCAAAGTTCTCTGAGTTAGGTTTTTTGGAGTAACCACTGGAGTCCCAGGGTGTGCAAGACTGTCACACAATTGAGTATAAGTACAGTTGCTCAGTTAGTTATTATAGTGTTAATAATTATTACTGCATCATTATTTGCAGAAAATAGTGATGAAGGACAACGTGAGAATATTTTCAATGTGAAGAATGTTTTCAGAGACTGGATGATCAGCTTGATCTAACTTCAGCTCTGAGTTCAGCTAAAACAAACCATATTCCTCAGGGCACTGCAACAAACGGATTATCATAAAATAAAGACACTTGGCAGTCAGGTTCATATTACAGCTGCTTCTTGTGCTGACCTGTCACCATGACCCTGTGTTGCCCCATACACCCTCACATTGTCACTTGCTTGTCTTATACTTAACATTAACATTCCTCTGGGCAGAGACCACCTTCTTGTGTGTTCACAGAACGAGCTGTGCCCAGTGACTCACGGCTATCACAGTATAAACAACAAGAAAGATATGCATCTGATCCTGATTTAGGGCAGAGTTGAACCATTCGATTAAATCTCTGCATTATTGAAGTCAATGGAAATTTTTATTCTGAAGACTAGGGTTTTTTATATTGTATCATCAGAGTTGGTATCTTCTTGCTACAAGCTTTCTTTCACATAAGAAAATCATTTTTAGTCACCTGTCAATTCTGATACTTTGCAATTATTACCACAACCACATATAATGTGAGTAAGAGTAATATTTTCACCAGCACTTTTGTCAAATACTCTCATTCCATCCACCATTTCTTCCAAGCCCAGTGGCACACAGAGAATGTCTCAGGATGCAGACTGGAATTCTGCAGTTTGGAAGATATTCACCATAAGATTACTAAAAGACAGCTTTGGTCCATTAGGGGCACACATGGGATTGACCTCTCCTATATTCTATAACCACTCACTGATGACCAGACACCAAACCCCACTTCTGCACAGCTGCAGAAAACCACCTGCTATTACAGCAGATATCAGAAAGTATGGGATACCTACCAATAGAAGACAGACTTCTAAGACATTCTGTCAGACTCAGATAGCTCTCTGATAGCCTGTGAGAAGTCTGGGAGATATTTATTCAATGTCATACTACAACTCATGATTGTCTGAAACTGCATACACAATTTTTAAGGACCACTGCTTAAGACTGTTTACTTTCTTTGTTGGATTTTTAACTAGTGTAAATGCCTTTCAAATCAAGGTGCCCTCATTCTATGAAGTGAACCATCTGGAGTTCTGCTTTTTTTTTTTTTTTAATCCACAGTATTAGAGGCCAAGCAGAGAACAAGTGTTCAGGGGAGGATTTAGAACAACTAAAAAAGAAAGAGATATATGAATTCAAACAGAATCTAATACAAAAAGAGGAATTCTCATCCACAAAATGAAGTTCCACTATTTTACACAAAAAGAAACATTAATTATTAAATACATATTCGTTGGTTAAATCTGGGTTAAGGTGCTGGTTTTGGCTGGGGTAGAGTTAATTTTCTTCACAGGAGCTAGTATGGGGCTGTGTTTTGGATCTGTGCTGAACACAGTGTTGATAATACAGAGACGTTTCTGTTATTGCTGAGCAGGGCTTACACAGAGCCAAGGCCTTTTCTGCTTTTCGTATTGCCACACTGGCAAGGAAGTTGGGGGTACATGGGAAGCTGGGAGGCAACACAGCCAGGAGAGGTGACCCCAACTGAGCAAAGGGATATTCCAGACTGTATGACATCATGCTAAGTATATAAAGTGGGGGGAAGAAGGAGCAATGGGGGAATGTTTGAAGTGATGGCATTTGTCTTCTCGAGTCACTGCCAGGATTATGGGGCCCTGCTCTCCTGGAGATGGCTGAACACCTGCCTGCACTTGGGAAACAGTGAATTAATTCCTTGCATTGCTTTGCTTGTGTGTGCAGCTTTTGCTTTCCCTATTAAAGTTTCTTCACCTCAACACACCAGTTTTCTGACTTTTACCCTTCTGATTCTCTCCCCGATCCTGATGGTGGGGCAGTGAGTGAGCAGTTTCTGGGGCTTGTTTGCTGGCTGGGGTTAAACCACAACATTTATATACAGAACTATCATGGCAGTGAAAGTGCTGCTACAGAGCAGCATTTACTGGCATCCTGAAAATTATTCCAACGTGTAAAATCCTTTTAACTGAGCTTATGTTTCAGAAGGAATACTTATTTTGAACAAAAAAAATATGTTAAAGCTTATATTTTAAAAGGTACCTCTGTTGTTGCAGCATTAAGACTGAAAGCTTACTCTTCCAGGCATTTATTTTGTAACAATCATTTAATTTCATATTTGGTTATGTTTGACAACTCTCATGGGGAGCTAAACACTCTGCTCTGCAGCTACTGTGATTACTGAGAGAAAAAAATGAAATAACTTTGAAAATGATAGATCAGGCTCACTGGCAGGCTGGTTCTGCTGAGCTCAGCAAGAAGGAAAGGCTGCCTGATATCTGTAGCAGTGCAGTCAATCCTAGAGGCTATTCTGACTTGCACTTGCTGGCAAAAGTCCCTAAAGGACCTTTTGCCAGCAGGAACAGTGAGGGAAAAATATCATTCATGTGCACACTTAGGTAATGCCAAATCCTTCCCAATTCTCAAAAACTTCAAATAGTAGAAGCTACCACAAGTAAGATTTAAGATGTCAGTATGCCAGCTTTACCTTCTGTGGAGCCCTCAATACAGAAGCACTTCACCAGAAGAGACAGAGAGGCTACACAGAAAAAGGAGGAGGAGAAAACTGAACAGATAATTTATCTTTTATATTCAGAATATTATGGTTATGGTCACAGAACCATGGTAAATATTACCAAGCACTGCAGGCTAACTATACTGAAAAGACAGACCTTGAAAGGCTCATTGGAAAGGCGGTGAAGGAGAAGGGCAGGCAGGGAGGCATCGAATATACACAACAGATGTGTGCACCCTAAGCTTGTACCTTCAAAATTGCTGCTCCAAGTCTATTTATTTAACTTATTACTACAGAAACACGTAACAATCCTAAAGCATTCAAAATAGAAAATGCATAGCAGAGCAGCTTATGTTTCAATAACAGAGCATGCTGTTTCCCTCAATCAGATTTGAAAGAGGCAGATCAAAGAGAAAACATTTAAATTAAATGCAAGATTTTATTCTGATTTGAAAAAAGAAAACAAAGTCTATATATTGCAAAGTATATATATAGGTCAGATATTAGGAAAAAATTCTTTACAAAACGGATAATCAGGCATTGGAATGGGCTGCCCAGGGAAGTGGTGGATTCTCCGTCCCTGGAGGTTTTTAAGATGAGACTGGATGTGGCACTTAGTGCTACTGGTCTAGTAACCACGGTGGTAGTGGATCAAGGGTTGGACTTGATGATCTCTGAGGTCCCTTCCAACCAAGCTGATTCTATGATTCTATGAAATGCACAGAGAGATATATATATACACACACACAAATACACATATTGCAAAGTTAGAGATTCATTGGCTTAGCCTGTCCTGTTATGTGTACCCACTCCCACGCTTACAGTTCTATTTTTCTGTGTTTTCCTGTAAATGAACCCTTGAAGGCATCAGCTTGTACAGGAGGGCAACAGCTGCTCAGCTCCCGGCATGATTAGGAGTTTCTGCCTCTGGTATTGGACAAGGAGCAAGGTGATCTTAAATGAGTGCACCCTACAGTTTTACAATTACACTCCCGTCTTCCTTCCCCTTCCCACTATACATATCTGTCTCCATCCCACTATTAATCTCATATTTTTTAAGAGACAAATAACATTTAGATTATACTCAGTCTTAGACACAGGCCATGGAAATCTTCGCTTTGCCGAAATTAGTAACGCTGACTTCAGTGAAATGTTTGGTTTCATACCACAGGGCTCTTCGCCCTCTAGCACAGCACTGGATCTTGTAAAGAGTGACCAAAAACAGAGAATTTTCCCGATCATCAAACCAGTCTAGATTTTACATTTACTTTGCTCACAGAAAGAAAGAAAAAGACATATTTTGTTGTCCAGATGAAGGACAGTGTAACTGGTGACACACTCTCTGCAGATGATGCAAAACAAGATCTCCTGCTCTACAAGGAAAATTCTAAGCTAAACTGTTAAGTCCAAATCAGGTGAGAACTAGAACTGCTTGCTGGCCCTGTTTATAAATCTTTCCAGGATGGGAGAGGTTTTGGTTTTGTTTTACAGTGGCTTCTGTAAATTTGTTGATATCAACCACTCCTCCACTCCCATTTCCATGTAATTCTACAGCCAGGTGCCTAAAAGAAGCAGTTCAGCTGGGTTTTTTTTGCACACTGATGCTACAAAACTGATCCTGTGAACAGAGAAGATTTTTTCTGTATCTAACATTAAAACGGCAGCATTTTCTTCATTCATGTCCTGTTCCTGTGAAGGGAAGTCAACAGCCAGGTCAATGAGTGGAACAGATCTCTACAACACAGACTCACCTCTAAGCAGAGTTTCAGCACACAGACTCTATGTAGACAAGCTAACAGCACAAGCAAAAGAGTATAAATATTTGAAAGAAAAATACCATCATGAGGAAAATACTAAAAAATAATTATCTCTATCAGTGTGAAACCAGCAGCACCATGGATTAAAAAGTTTTAATACTTCCAGGTTCAACTCCATGTGTCTCCCAGCTTCCTTTACCTTGTGTTCCTCAGAAGTGCTCAGCTCAAAACAGCATGATGTCTGCTCAGAACTTGTGTCAGACTCCCAGTACAAGTTATAAGAAAACACACACTTGCAGCATTCCCAGCAACAGAGATTATTCCAAACAAGAAATCCCTATACATTTATGAGGAGGTTCAAGGGTACAGGCAGCAAATTCACAATGCACTTGGCACAGTCACTGCACTGTCAGCTGTTAAAACTAGGGCAGGCCAAGTTCACAGGCCACACCATCAGTTTTCTTCTGCATGAGCATTTAGCCAAGAGGACATTTCATGGGGAAGGGAATGCAACAGAAAGGAGGAGGAGGGAAGAAACCAGCAGCATCAGCATTAATCTAGCAGCACCATCCTACCGGGCCATAGAACAAAAAAAAGGCTATCCAAAATCCTACCAAAAACAGAATGAAAGAAATCTCTTTACATTTGAAGTGTCCTTTCTAATTACACATCTATTGTTTTGAATATTTTTTGTAGTTCTGGAGGTTGAAGAATACTGTACCATTGTGTTTTGCCTGAGATAAATGGGCAGCCTTCACTCCAGCACTGCTATAGAATTAAGAAAGCTAGCATGGAGACTCTTTTCTCACAAAACAACAATGTTAGTGTAAAAACTATCTTGGAATAAAAAAATAAAGGCAACTCTTATCCAGAATAAATGTTGCAATTCTGAATTTATCTCTATTGCTTCCATCCCAGAGGACAAACAGGATGCTGCTCTCCCAACCTGGTCCCAAACTGCCAGAATTCATTTTTTCATTCTTTTCTACTAATTAGCAAATTAAATTTTTTTTCTTTTGACAAACTACAGAGCAATAGGTCACACTAGGTCATTCAGCACTTAACACACATATCCACAGACAGGATCTGGTAAACAGTGTTACAACAAAACCACTGCACTCCAGCCACTTTTGCCCTAAGATTCCCACTAACAACTCGAATTTTTTTTTCACCAAAAGTTCAGATCTATTTCCTGGAATTTTAGTCACTGTTTTTTTTCATTACAGATTAATAAAAATTAAGGGACTGATTAAAATTTAAGTTCTTATTAAGATGCATCTGTCCTTTAGAACAAATTAAGTTTTCTTTTTCCTGAAGCATATTCTTAAGTATTTTTTTAAAAAGAACACATTTCCTAATTTGCTTCATCTCCCTAGAAGACCCTAAAGAATTTGATCAAGCAAAAGAAAATCTACCAAAATCCACAGCCCCCTGGCACAACAACTGAGCACAAGAGAAATTCTCTATCAACTCCAAATGTAGAACAGATGAGCCCAAGAAGAAAACGGCGCAAACAGTATTTAAGTGCAAACAAACCTTCCTTTTACCCCATAAAATCTAACAATTCTAGAGTCTCAGTATTTATTCTGCTAATTTTTCATTTGCTACATACTAAAGTAGAAAAAACTTTCTGAAAATTCAGATTTCATCAACCTGAATACTCTTGAGCTGTTAGGTCTCACTAGCTGTCCTAGGAATAATATCAAAAACAAAAAAACCACTTCACATGGGGTTTTGTAGTTGATCTGATAGTTTGACTTCATGAAAACTTAACTCATTTGTGAGTCAGGATTTTATGGAATGCAGAGGATGACGGTTACCTGTATTGTACTTGTCATGATGATAATCAGATGGCATTCTCATAAGGCCCCTGAAAGAAGATTTACATTCCGTATCACCTTTTCATTTTTGTCTGAATATCTCATCCTGTGTATGCAATATTTTTTCTGTTAAACTGTTTTCAGTTCAAATACTCTCAAATACTCAAACGTCTGAGTTCAAATATTCTGCTACAAGATTAAAGGTGACATTCTCAAAAGCTATTTCAATGGGCCTCAACTTTCTAGGCACTCAAAAGAAAATAATTAAATCAGTGAGGTTGTCATTGTGGGACTTGGGGGGCTGTTTGCTGGTTTGTTCCTTGCACAGAGTCTGCAATAAGCTATAAATACACATTTCTCTATTATGTGCATTACAGGAACATCCAGAGTCTCAGGGAGGGTTGGCTTTATGCATGCAAACAGAAAAACAAATTTCCTGCCCTGTAAGAGTTCAGCACTGGCAATGGTCCTGCAATGATTTCCATGTGTGGCAACACTTGAACCCTTACAGATGCCATAGTATTGCTATGCATATTGCTATATTCAGTAGATTACTAAATAAGTGTGAAATCAAGCATTTTTCATATACACTGTTTTACAGCTATTGATTGATAATGGTATCCTAGTCACAAACTGCTGGACTAAAACTGCCAACCCAAAGATTAATGGAGGGTAAAAACTTAAGTCCTTCATGAAACCCAGAGAGACAGGTGAAAAATTCCTTTCTACAATCCCAATCATTCTAAACAGGGACATGTTAGAAGCCTATGATATCTACCTGGTAAACCTGTGAAATCAGTTGCACAGCCTGAGAGCTGAGCAATGAGTTTTCATTTCCAGTGGCTTTGGTGCTTTAGTCTCCCTTTTACTTCCAGATGCCAGTGGCATAAAGTTTCGATTAGAAGGAATTTCCTTCTGCTGCATCTCAGCAATTTATTTTTAGAAGTCCATCCCTGACACATGAAATATTTCTAAATGCATCAAATAAACGCTTCCTTTTGAGCAATCTAACATTACACAGTTCCTTCCAGATCATCACACGCAGACTGATGTACCGTGCCCTAGCTCCAAACCTGTGAGGGATCACCTACATATGAACACAGATATCCATTATCTTCACAGGCAGAAAGATGAAAAGCAAACAACGTTTCAGCATGGGGGTGTCCCAACTGTGACCGTGCTAAATCCACATATTATTCAATGTGAGCCCAAGGTATTTCTTATTTCTTGTCTGCAACCTCTGCTCTGACACCTGACCCAAAATTATGACTATATTCCTTAAACTCTGTTATTCAGTGGTTGGTGAAAAAAAAATCAGTTTTTAAAAACTGAGCCTGAAGCCCCAAACCAACTCACTGCAATTCAGGAAAGGTATTTATATACCCTCTCCAAAGACTGCTTTAACTTTCTTCTCGTCCCAGTCCCTGGACATAATCAGTGAGGCTACACAATCAAATGACAAGTTGATAAAATGGAAACTCTTAAGACAGGGTACTATAACTATGAATCTAATGGCAAAGCCTTTTCTCATGTGACCAGTCATAGCGTAAGAGAGTTACACAAGCTAGGGCTCCACGATGGAGGCTGTGAGGATTATCCTGCTCTGGGATGCTCGGGGTCATACTCTGGTTTACAAGTATGTTCCTTTAGATCACCATTATTCAATGTAAATATGCAGAAAAATCAGACTCCGTATCAATTAGTATTCACAGAAAGCAGACACAGAGACAGAACGATGAATGTGTTATGAATAAAATACAGTGAGAAGAAAACAGTTTCTGTGGCCATTCTTTTGTGTTTACACTGACAATGATTCAACTGTGTTTTTTTACTCAAATTTAAAACAAAGTGTACCATAAAAAAGGTTTAATTGTGACAAGGTATATAATTATCTTCAAAGCTTTACATGGCACAGAGGGAGGTGTGAGCTGAAATTCTGCAGTCAGTTCACACAGGTGTGTGGGAGAACAACTCTGCACCTCTCTGTAGCTTTGTCAATGTCAGTAAGGAGTTAGCAATCTGCACTGCATTCAGAGCTGAAACCAAATCAAATCCACATGATTTATCGGCACCCTACAAATGTTAAGTGAGGTGATTTAATAACAAACATGCCCGATATTATACCTTCTAATGACATGTATTGTCATGACAAGGATCCTCAAACTGTTCTCCACTTAAAATGACCTCATGGATCAGTGACAAATGACTTCTCAACAGGACTTTGTGACTAATTTTATCAGTAAACCAAACCTGTTATCCCTTGCTACCCTACAAAATAATAATAAAAAAAAAAAGTCAGGAACTCTTTTAGCTATATATATGGAATGAATACTATTCTGATTCATATCCTTTAAAGTAAAAAAATTAGGAAATCTCTTCAGGAAGTCTATATTAGTTAGGAAAATTAACTCTTCTATGATCTTGGGGAAATGGACAGGAATAATCCTAAATTTATACAGTTATTTAATTTTACTATGTTCTCTTGTTATCATACCTGTTTACAAACAGCCATAGAAACAGAGTTAAACAGACTTACAGGCCTCCGCTACAAGTAACAATCAGGGCATTGCAAACCTTTCACACAGCCCTTGAAGCTACAAAAGTAATTCACCATGACCTAACAGCCTTCCTAAGCCTTTGTTTCCATTTTCTCAAGTGTATTTCTATATTTAAGAGATGTAAATTTGGCTGAAAACAGAATACTCCTTACTGTATTTGAAGTATGTAGTATTTAAATAGCTCCAGAAATTTATATGAGAATTAATTTGCAAACTTGTAAGGACTCATTTTTGTTCTGAAAACTTGCATCAGTCATCAATGCCTCTCACATATCATATATTTCTGGTTTGGATGACAACTATCTATTGTAACTGCAATACATACTCATTATTTTCATATAGTGTAGAATGTTGCACGTCTAACTTCAGATAGGCAGATTTCATTAACTGTAAAATAATCTAAAAAGGAACACTAGTTTACCAGCTTAATTGGTGTTAATATCTAAATTACACAGTAATTACAAAAAGAGAAAATGTTGAGATATGGTTTTGCAACAGAAACCTAATAGCTCATTTAGATACTAAAAACCAACATACACTTTCTTATCAATTTTTGGTGCATTTCAAAGCATGCCTCCTGGTCTAGTGCTTTACAGCTCCTCTTGCACACATGGCTGCCACCAGTAAGTACTCTTCTCTACCACATTTACAACCAGGCTGCATTCAGGTTTTCACATGCCACTTTGTAGACGTGTACATAAAGCACTGACAAAGTTTCTGAAACAAAACAATGCAAAAAGAAAAAATGCAAAGGTGCCATCCAACCACAAAGAAATACCAAAATGTGAGAGCAGCCAAGCAGAATAATGCAACCTCAACGAATCCAGCCCACGCCGCTTTATGCTACATAAACTGATTCTCTGTTAAAGACTGGTGGCTCACTCAAGACAAGGGGTCAGCCTCCATCCAACAGCCTGTCCTGCAGGAACCACCGCCTGGCAGCAGTCGCTGCACGGACAGACTCTTCCACCCACTCACCTCCAGAAGTGACCTCTTCAGAACTGGGTTGAGGAACATTGGCAGGACAATGTGGGGAAGCTTGCATTGCTGCCGCCCTGGCTATACCTGTCCTGTGGAGAAATAGAGGACTTAATTTCCAGGGCTGTCAGTCAGCACCTTCCACATTACAAGTGAAGGAAAAAGAAACGAATTTGACAATGCCCGCTCTGAGCCAGTATATTTTGGGGGTGTGGTGAAGAACCCCCACTTCCTACTGAAGTCTTTAGAGGACTTTCATATCTTCTGTGAGCTCCACTGGTTTGCCCGGCCAGCAAGCTGGATTCTTTGGTTCATGAGCTGATGATGCTCTTGCCAGTTACCTATTGTAGCAAGCTGAGACATGGCCAGAGAATCAACATAACTAGACAGCCTAAACAGAATAATTAAGGAAATCATGTTTAAAATAATCTCTGAACTCTGACATGGACAAGTAACCACTGAGTAGCTCTCCCTTCTACCTCCCTTTCAAAATGGCAATTTTCTTCTCTTCACACATTTTCCTTTACAGAAACCATTACTAGATGAATTATGTAACAGAGAAATAGGTATTTTGCTTCTCCTGTCCAACCAATTCCATAGAGGCATTTTATTTTACTTCCACATTAATTTAAATAGGGTTACCACAAGAATCCATTCAAACAAAGACCTTTCCCCTTAAAAAAGGAAAAAAGTAAACTTTCCACTCTTCCCATGATTTCCAGCTAGGACAATGGTTTTCAGCCCCCAGATTTTATTATGACACATTCGTATATACCAAAGTGCAATCCATTAGAGAGAGAAAGAGACAAAAATAACTGTCCGAAATGCATGAATAAACCATTCTTCTGAGCATGGTGACGAATGTAATATTTTACAATTTCAAAAACAATTCTCTAAAGCCCTACTAAAACGAGTGTTTGTCCCAAAAGTGATCTCTGTGTATCTTTCAGGAGTACCATGATGACTTTTGTTGGAGGAAATGTCAGGTTTAGACACCGAGGACCAAAGCTAATGACTATTTCATTGTGGTACGAGTGTGCACTGAATACTGATGTTCACAGGCAGGAACAATTTCCAATAATTAACTGGAAACATATCAGCCTTCCCTGTATTTGCTTAACTTTGGTCAACAGCAATGTTAACCATGCAAGTGAATTGAGAGACAAGGCAAAGCCTATGCATGTGAAGTTTATACAGAATTCAGAACTGCTGAAAAGTATGGAAAGCAAGCCAAGGAAATTATGATTATAATAATATGGCAAAGCAACTCTATTAAAGAAAAACACCCCAAACAAAAACCCCTGCACTAATTACTGAAGCTGGAGAGTTAATGTAGGAGTAAATAGCATTGTTAACTTCTTATTTGTGCAAAACAGATTTACCCATCACTCTCTTCCTTAACAAAGATACCAGATGTTTTTATTTTTTAATTTGTCACTGTATGCTGGTTTTCCTCTTCCTAAAGTTCCAAAATATTAATCCCTTCAAAGCAACAAAATAATTTGTGTCTCTGAATATCTACCACCTTGGAGTATAATTATGGCTGATTATAAAGAGACTTTGGCCAAGATATTTGGATGAGGAATTTCCAAGAGAAATAATAAAAATTGGTCACATATATAATATCATACTTAATAAAGCCAGAATTTAAATATGAAATAAGATACAGCAGGTTGGCTCACATAAATAGGACAAACATTAATTCTGTCCCAGGCACTACAGATCAATGTTCTGTTCACCTTCTAAGGCAGTGATTATTCTAAGCATTAACAGGAGTTTTAGTAAATCTGCTCCTTTTCTTCATGTGACAAATACTATGAGTATCAGAAAGAACCAAAATGAAAAGAACCTGACAACCTTAGGTTTTACATACTGCCTCAAGTGATACTTCCAGTATCACCAAAAAGCTGCCCCCAACACCATCACACATTGATAATCTAGATATTACAGAAACAATACAGAGATATCACTGAGACTTTTCTTCTCCAGACATGAGAATTCAAATGCTTCAAAATATTTGGGGATATATTTGAATAATCACTGAAAGGACTAGGACTTCTAATGTGTTTATCCTCGCTCAAATCCAAACTGGTAAAAGCTAAAACTGGTGAGAGAGGGGACCTTATAATTGAAAGCAAGAGTTGAAATGGTCACAGTGTGGATTTCTGTTTGTTTGGTTTAGTACAAAAACATCAAATGACAAGGTTTTTGAGGGTAACACACATTTATTTAAAAAACAAGCCTAAAGTGTTCAAAAACAAGCACCTTATGCATTAAATACTTCAAAACGCTTTTCCTTTGCTTACATCCTCCTGATTTGCTCCCAACAAATTATTGTTCTTAAACCTCCCCTACAGTCTACATTGACCTATACATCTCAAGCACTTCAAGAGGCACTTTAACCATATGGGATATTTCTAAAATGTAGGATCATTTTCTCTGTCTGGAATAGTAATCCATGGAACAAAAAAAAGAAAACAACTTTGCCTCAGGAGGAAGATACATGTTCCAGAGATTAGTCCAATGCAAACAGAAATCTATTCCATGAGAGAAAGCACATGCTATTTTTAGGATGAATTCACATCCTGCCACGATATCCAAGCTAGAATATCCCCTCTTCCTCCTTATTTAAAAATTGTGTAGAATCTATTGTGTACATAAGGACTCTACTCAGTTCTCAGATACACCAGAAGTTTTCCTGTGAGTCCTATGGAAATCATTGTTCTTTCTAAAGTTCATTTTCCATTTGAGAAATGAGGAAATCCCACCTTTCAGTCTCCCTAACTGGAAAAATAAATGGTGTACATTGCATGAGCCTTTAGATGAGTGAATCCATGCATCTATGACTACAGCAGTGGATTCCCCAGTGACAACATTCAGGTGGTGCTTCAACATAACCTTTCCCATTTCCTGCAGGTGTGAGATGACTGTAGTCCCACCTGGGTCTCTCCAACCAACATACAGCTGGTGAAATAAAATAAGACTGACAATCTGTACCTACAGCTGAAACATGTCAGATAGCACTGTTAAGGAGCCCATACTTGCATTCCAGCATCCAGAAATGATGATGCTAGTATCTATCTGAACTTTAATGGACAGACTCCACAGAAAAAAGGATAATGGCAGTTTCAATATACTACATGCTATGGCTTTGCTAAGAACCTATGAGGTTTTTTTATGCAAGCTAAAAAGGATATTGATTGATAATGGTCCATTGCACACTAAATACAATTTCCACTGTTGCTATTCAAGGTATGTTTCTCACTAAGAAGAGAATCAGCAAGTCTTTCTTGAAGCAGAAATGTCTAAGGCTCCTTTGCATATTTTCAAACAATCTTGGCAGCTAGAGGTAGCCAAAAACATACACTGATTCATGAAAAAAACATACAGCAAACTCACTTTGGTACCAGACAAGCTTAGAGTATTTTCACTGTGCACTGTGGACTGCAAGACACTGCCAATCTAAAACATCCATAGTGATACAGCTAACAGTACAAACTCAGTGCTTCACCTCCGAGTTACAGACTAAGGAAAGACAAGAAATGACTGTAAGCTATCTAGATGGACCCTGAGTAACTTCAAAAAGAAGTGCAAAATTCTGCACTTGGAGCAGAATAATTCCACACATCTGGCTGAAAAGCAACTGGCTGGAAAGGACCTGGGGTCAGTCTGGATGCTAGTGGCCAAATATGAGCCAACAGTGCTTCACATCAGCAAACCACATGCTGGAACAACACTAGGAAGAAAGTGGCCAGAAGAAAGAGGGAAATCACTCTCTGCTCATCTCTGATGAAGCTACACTTGGAACATTGTGTCACAAGAGTTCAATACATTTCCACAAGTGAACAAACCAGATTATGATAAAGTTAACCACTATTTTTAAGACTAACTAATAAAGTGACTAATTCTGCACTTGGTACACAATTTTTCTTCCAAAAAATGCAACCATGCTAATTCTTCAGCCAGAGTCTATTCCTTGATAGTGGGTTAATCTTTCAAGTAATGCCTCTATCAAAGAACTCTGGGATGCTCTTAACATGAATCACCAACTACAGGAAGACTCCTCATCAGCTTAAGTATTTCCCTAAATGTTCTGCACATAGCTCAAAAACCCCACTGTGTTGTTATGATACTACCACAATATTAACTTTTGGAATCTGTGAAGGCATCCTTAAGGAAGACAATATGAACTTAACAAATAAACACAAACCCAAAAATATGTGAACGGGCAGATGAAGGGGAAGAATTACTGTTTCCTTATGACATACATTTTCTAAGGTTCTGGTAGAGATAACCCTGAAAAGTATCTGTAACAAAGAAAAACTATTTAAGGGCTAAAACTATGTCGCTGACATTCATGAAATATCCTGCAATTTTTTTCAAGGAGATTTAATTATACCTTTCATGCTACTCATGCATTAACAGATCTTCTGGTTAGCATTAATTTGAATTCTATTGCAACATAAATTAATACAATTTAGACATACTTATCAGCCCTTTAAATAACAAACTGATGTGTCCAGGCAGCATATTCTTGAAAAGAAGAAAAAGACATGCAATTAAAACCTGAACTGCAATTACTTTGCATTTCAGAAAGCTAAAAAGTAGCCTGAAGCAAATTACCTCAAAGAGAAAATCTGGAGAGCAGTTTTGCTTCAAGCAAAGACTTAACAGTATTTAAAAGAAAACAATGTGCAGCATAAGTAAGTCATACAGCAGGCAAAAGGGTCAAAGAAAAATAAATGGGTTGTACTCATGTTAGTATAAATCTGAATGCATTAAGCTGCTAAGGAAACCTGCAAAAACGGTATTAAGGTCACAGTATTCAACAGGATAATTTTAACCCTAATTTTAACCTTAAATTTAACAAATCATGCTATGCATGAGAATTTCCAAGGAGATTTCCTAACTCATTATGCAAAGGAACAAAATGATAACTCTAAACAGTTATAGTAGCTACGGAAAATCTGTTCTTTTGTTTAAAGAATAGCATATGGCTTGCTGATGAACAGGATTGCAGTAAATCCTAAGAAAATTAACTAACAAATCCATATACTTTTATCTCTGAGGTACTTTTGAGTGAAACCACAGGAAGTACTTATATTTCCTGACACTATATAGAAAACTCTAAGCTTTGTAGATTCTAAGAATTTCTGAATACACTGAGACTCCCAGAAAGGTTTTTGGTAAGCAGTTACTTTGTCTATTCCTGCACTGAGTCCGATAAACTCTTCAAAAAAACACTCCTCCTGTATCAGGGGTTATAAACTACATCTCCACACTGTATACAATGGAGTACTGAAGACAAAAGTAACTAAGGTTACTGTACAAAGTAGTTAGAACAAACAGAGGCAGAGAGTAGATATATTAATAGATGTATAGACGAAGAATAGATGTAGAGGTGAAGCACTGAAACAGGCTGCTGAGAGAAGCTGTGGATGCCCCATCCTTGGAAGTGTTCAAGGTCAGGTTGGAGGGGCCTTTGAGCAATGTGGTCTAGTGGAAGGTGTCTTTAAGATGCCTTCCAACCCAATCCATTCTATGGTTCTATGAGATTAAAATCAAGACTTTCAAAGCACACACAAAGTCTGTGGTTTGTATATACATCCATGTATTTTTATGGAATTATAATACGTACATAGACTACGGCCATGCAAAGCCACGCCCGCTGACTCAACCCCACTCGAGCCAGTGAGAGGTTCTCAATAGACTCCACTGGATATTAAATCACAGTTACATACATAAAGGCTGTAATAATCTGTCAGGTTTGTAAAGATGACACTGTTGCTGTTGCTCTTTGATGGAAAAAAGGAACTCAGTGTCCTAACAAAAAGAAGTAGCCCATTTCAGAATTTTATAACCCGCCACAGCAGAAAAAATAAAACTGAATTTAAAAAAAAAAAAAAAAAAAAAAAAAAAAAAAAACCAAACCACAACCTATACAACTTCCACTATTTAGTCACTTCCAGTTTTATAGTAGAATGGTAAACTTAAAAAGGAAATACTACTAGCTTTTCCATTATGATCACATGGTAAAATCCTGAGGCAATTCTTCAAACAAGTCTGTTGGTACTCACCTATTTAACTGGGACCTCACCCAGGAAACCTGTCAGGCCTCCCCACAAAGCCAGAAGTTCCTTTTCAGTAGAACGCTGCAGAAATAAGGACTCTTCAAATTTTAAAAACCCTTCCCCTAAACCTGAGAGTCATCTACAGATTAATCAATCAATTAATCAAGTCCAAGATGATTTTGAGTCATATCTGTGTCCTTTAATGACAGTAAAAGAATGGTATCAAGTGGCAATTCCAGGTCTTGTACTCACAAGATTCAATGGTTATGAGTAGAGAGAGCAGAAAGACTTTGGTCAAATGAGTTATGGTTTTGGCTGGACTTCCTTTTTGTTTTCCTAATAAAGATTTCTGGAGCTTGAAGAGTAGTAAGTACTGCAGATAAGAGCCAAGTATCACTACAATATCGTCAAGCAGCAAATGGAAAGAGAACAATTGTAATCAAGGAAGGAGTTCTGTCTCTTTGTTTCTTTCCCCAGAAGTGCTTGGATCTACACATTCCTAATGTCACCAAAGTCTGAGCAGGCAATATTACTTCCAGAGAGAGAAATGTTGAGAATTTAAAACTTTGGAGTCCTGCTTGGGCAGAGATGGAACAGTTGCCATCTGGCAGGAATTAAAGCTGGTATGGAAATTTCACAAAAGGAATTAAAAGATGGTCTGGCAAGTCGCCAAAAGGAGTTCAAAGGAACTTTAGCAGCATAAAGACACATACCAGAAGCACATGAAAAGGAACTTTAAGGCAAACCATTAGGTTTAAGAAAGTATCTGTTGCCTGGGTAGAAGGCTGTGTGAACCAGGGGGAAAATGTGAATTACTCTTGTCACATATTTAGTCCAAAAATATCTATGCTATCTTGTATAACTTCCGGTCTTGACCACATGTCAGCCATCTAGGAGAACAGATGTATTTTAGATTCCGCCCAAATTTTGAACTCCAACAACTGATCAACATATCCTTCTTTCTGTTCTTCAAGTGTGGCATGTTATTGGATCTGAGGTTCAGACTGGGGAAAAAGTCAGTCTGATAGCTATCTGTGAGTTAAAACATCTTAAACACAGATAAACTACAGTTCATGCCTTATATCACATTTATTGGGGTAAATATATAATGCAGGCATGAGTAATCAGCCATTTTACAGAAATAACATCAAAAGAGGACAGTTTTTAAAGCAGTTACCTTCGAAACCAGAAACGGACCATCCATGGATATGACCTGGGTAGCCTCAGAGTTGAAAAGAGGAACTCTGAGGATTTCGAGTTGGATAAATATTAAAGGGAACTGTTGGGTTGCTGCTTTTAAGAGCTATTACGATGAACAGGTGTTTTACCTCATCTCTATTTCTGCCCATGTGCAACTATTGAACTCTGCCAAAAAACTCTGTTCAGGCTTCCATCGAAAGAAGCAGTTTTTGAAAAATAAAATGAAAACAAAGGAAAATCTTACTGTGCTCCAGCAGAAGGTTTCTCAGTGGGCCAGAATAAGGAACAGAAAAAACAATTACTCTTTACATAAACTCATGAGAACCACAAGCTAAAGCACAAGACTTAAACAAATTGCTTGTCCAGAATGAGCAAATAGGTGAAGTTATTATTTTTAGGGGAAAAAACTGTGCTCAAGTTTGCTAGAACTGTCCAGCAGCTTTTCTACTGTCAGGTTCCACCCATGATGGCAGTTCCTAGTTAAAATGTTTAGCTATCTCTTGTTGTCACATGTAGTCAAATCTCATCTAGCTATCTTTTATACTTTCAGGATGCAGGTATCAGCAGTATTTAACTAACATATCTTGCCTTGCAAACTCCTACAGGGTTTCACTTGCACAGTAAAACCTCAGATTCTGGAGTCACGATTTCTGGACTGCAGCGCAAAACTGCAAAAGGCAGAGAACAGGAGCACCTCCATTTTTCAGCTTTGAAAGCAGATTCTGGTGAGTTCCTTTATTCCTTTCCTTAAGCTCAACTATTTGGATTCTACTGTTGTTATAAAGCATATCTGCGCTCATATGCACAAACAAATTTCTGAATTGAGATTTCTAGATCAAGAGTGACTCAGCAAGAAGGACACTGAGAGCTTAGAAGTATTCACAACATTTCAGGAAAGGAAACAGCCAAACTAAATATTTTTTTAAAGAAAACTGTGTAAAGTCAACTGCTAAAAACAATATTACTGAATTCAGTCATTAAAATGTTAAATATAAGAATAGCTTCCTGTGCTAACCTCAATATAACTATATCCATCAAGTCTCATCTGTAATAACCAGGGTGGTGTTTGCTCTGTGCAGTCCAAATTGCTAATTCCTCCCATTTACAACAACTTCCTGGCTTTCAGGAACAAAAATCATTTTCTGTCTAAATATACTTACACTCAACAATCAGAAATGAATCCTTCTGCAAACAACTCTCCACACTGGCAATCGTCTTAGTAATTATTTATAGCACAGAAGCATCAAAGCTTTCTGCTTTCAGATTTAACATTACTACTCTTACCACCATTTCCCAGGTACACCCAGGATAGCTGTCAAACATTTTTCCAATAATACTTCTAGCTTGTATTTCCTCCTTTTCCCATTTATGCGCAGTAGGGCATAAATATTGCAAAAGCCTTATAACAAGGTGGTTTTGAAGGAGCATTACAGTAAAGCTTCACTACTCTGAGTTTTTAACCACAGTGATTGAACAGTTTAGAGAGAGCAGTGGTGGGACTCTGATGACAGATGGAAACTTTGCACCTGCAGAAGACAGCACTGCCCACAGTAACCTGTGCTTTCAGGAGCAGGCAGGTGTGGTGCTTCCCTCCCTGCTAGCAAGGGACAAACTTAATAAATACCAGGCCAAGTTTGCTGACATTTTCTGAAGAAGCTTAGGTTGGTGGGCTAACCAGTGCCTCTTTCACTCTGTTCTGATACTTCCTCTGAGATGAGACAGGCTCCAACAGCGGCAGACAAAGAAAGATGGGCAACCAAGGCTACAGCTTCCTCTGGAGAACAGACCATTTGCTGACAATAATCACATCCATATCAGTTTCAAAACAAACTCCAAACTTTAAATACCATGAAATTAATTTTAAGGTATAAAAAAGTAGAAGAAACATTGTCAGTGTTACAACCTAACCAAAAAACTGGGAAAGATCAATGCAACAAACAGCTGTTTGTTTGTACTCTGTACAAATCACATTCAGCAATTATTTCTGCAGGACATTTCAAAGTTAAGGCAACTAAAACCCATCACTTGGACATAGTATAAATTCCTGCAGCTAATAAACGCTGAAGTTTTAATACAATTGGCTGATTTGCAATATCATTACTGCTAACAGATGCAACTTACTTGTTTTACATCTAGCACCCTTCATAACATTTACATAGTAACATAAAAGGCCTCTACTATATATGACTCATTTTTCTGAAACGCATGTGGAAGCACAGAAATGTCTAAGCTAGCAATTAAGGACACATCTAACCCTGGAAAATAAAATTCATGTCCAAGCAATGAGTTTTTCAGAAAGCTGCAGCTCATCACCACCTCAGAGGAAAACCAGAAATGCGAAGACACTGATTATCACACCAGGGCACAAGGAAGTCACAGCCAACTCTCTCTCCCCTGACCAGCAAACACTGACAAACATAGAACAAAAGAGTCTGTGAATCATTTGGGACTTGAAAGACATACAGTGCCCTACATGCAAGCTCTTACTGTCCCATTTCCCAATGCTGAAACTTCTCCATAGCCATTTTAATACTTTTAGACTCACATTTCAAGCACAGCAACTGGAAGGAATACAGACACACCAGAAAAAAATGTAGCAGCAGTCATCCACAAGACTTGTGTAGGTGGAAGACATACAAGAACACAAGTGCACACAACATGCACAAAATCATATTCACATTCCACTTGATCAATAAGAATNCACATCTACCTATTTCAAAGAGACTGCATATGTGAATTCTGCTTTGAGCTTCGCTGCTGATTAAAGAGAATACACTTGACCTAAATCTTCCATTCAAAAGGAGACTACAGAACACACATCTGACTTCATGTTGTACTGGTTATTCCCATATCACAGATATGCATGCAGAAACAAAAGGTATCAAATCAAGCAGGGTGTCAAATTAAAACGTAGAATGACAAAAGTCTCATGTGCCACCTTAGCAGCCAATTGTGTCCTGCACTTACCAGTCCACTGTGCCTATTTGTTTAATTTTTCTAATTAATTATTACTACTTAATTTATTAAATCAATTTTTCTTTTTATCATAACACAAGGTAGAAATAAAGATGTTCTATCAGAAATTATTTATGAAATAATGACAGATCCTAATTTACAGCTGTACATTTGAAAATGCTGAAAAGATTTATTAAAGACCTTGTGCCAGGTTCTATCATAAATTCAAACCTGTCAAATAATAGAACATGAGGTTATGTTGAATGGATAAAAGTTTAGAAATAAATTATTGAAAATTTGTGACCAGCTCATTGCTTAAAAAATATTTCTAGTTTCTATTTGAAATGCTCATTTAACATCTTCGATTGAGGAGAAATAATATGGAGCCATTAAAAACTGAGAGAAGGAAATAACCAATAATTTAATTTTAATTCAACTCTGATGATCTTTATTTCTACTAGAAACTGGCTGAGCAGGCAGAGCATGCTATGGCTGTCTTTAATGCAAACAGTACTATCACAGGCAGCATTAACCTCAGAATCTGCTCAAAAGGTGTTATTTTGTACAGTCACCAACTACTTGCAACACCTGAGTCACACAAACAACAAAAGCACTACGAAACAGGAAGAAGTAAGAGGACAATAATGAAGTTCTAGTCAGACTTGAGTTGAACTGGAACTAGAAGGTAATAAACCAACTCTCAGTCTTTTACTGTCTTCTGTACTCTGTTTCTAAGTAAAACATACAAATGCCATCATAACACAAACGTTTGCATCTTTTTCTTCTTTTTTTCAGATGGACCAGTGAACATAAAAGAAAAAAACACTGCTATATTTAACAATATAGATCCCAAATCCCTGTCATATTAATAATTCACAAAAGTCACTGAACTGCATGACATGTTGTGCTGAGAGATTTTATTAGGAATTGAGTCTCTTAATGCACATTTTTATTACTTGTCTTTGCACTGGCAAAATACAGTCTGTTCTCATTTGCATTGAAGCAATAACAAAAACAGGTACAAGAGCTTTTCAGTAAGGAAACATTCCTGAGAAAAGGAACTCTCATCATATATAAGGCTGCTTTGCTAGGTGGGGGCTTTGTTCTTGATAAAGAACTGGAGAACTTTCACCAGGAACTAGTAATATAGACCACATTCATAACTAAGGGCAAGCTCAGCATTAACCTAAGAACTACAGTTCATCAAGAAAATGCCTCAACATGGCTAGAAGTTAATTTAAAACCCTTTCTTCTTTAAAAAACAAAAATCCCCATAATAACTTCATCTAATTTCCTGAGATTATTACCTACTCTACCATCCTTTCCCTGGCCAAAGCAATTACACTGAGATTACCCAGCAAATACCTTGTCTTCTCTTAGCACACACTCCTCAACAAAAAGCCTTACTACGGTGGATGAAACAAATTGTGGAAGGAAAGTCTCAAAGACACCGAAACCGGTAACAATGTAGTAACACAACATAAGCAGTAATGATTGATTACCTTTTTATGGCTATAATAAAAGATAGTCAGCTCTTCTATTATAAAATATTCAGTGTTATTGTATTGTGCTTCACATTTTAAACTGATGCAAGAACCACATCTATTATTCACTAAACTCACCATTTAAATATATGTTTTCTACGTAGAAAACAAAATACACTGCAAAGTATGGTTTTCTTTTCATCATGATGCATATACTAAATAAAGTGTTCCAACGGCACTGGCTCTACCTGCACGGTGTTGTTCAGTTCTTCAATACTTTTGAATTGTCACTTTCAAGTACGACAAAATCCGGCACAGATGTCGAGCTTGCACGGATCACATTTTATGCCTGCATTTTATCTTACACGTACATAGCAGTGCTGACCTCCTGAGTTTCCATTTTTAAGGTTTATATGTAGGTAAATCTATCACGTATAGCAGATTTATAGCCAAATATCCTATAATCACTTCTATTTATAATGTTTCTAGTCTGCTGGCACCTGAGGAAGCAGCTTCTTTCACAGCTCTGCACTCTCACTGTCATGGAAGGAGCTTGGCTTGTTTGTCATGTAGCTAATATTTTAGATCGTTCTTGTCTTTTGTTAATACATCTTATTCACTTCTACAGGACCTTTAACACTATACAGCAACCGAACACATTTATTATTAAATTAGTGAGTGCAAGATCATCTGTTGATTATATATGCATGCAAAGAGAGCCAAGGTTGCCATCAGTCCCTAAGGGCAACCCACCAAGACCAGTGAGCCAGCATTAGAGATTGACTTGGTAACATTTTACAGGGTACATGTGACATTGGTGAATAACTGTCATGTGGAGAACATGACATTAAATGAAGATCCAGGCCAAGTTAACTGCATGCCTTTGAAGCATGTCATGCAGCTCAGAGCAGGTTGAAGTGCTGTCAGGAGATCTAACAACCACTCCTTAAACTAACCTCATCCTTGAAGAGGTAGGTCTTTTGAAGAGGCAGTAGCAAATTAACAGTAACATGTTCCTGCTCTCTGGGAATGCTGGGAACAGCAAACTAAGAAACTAAAGCCCCAGTCTAGGATCAACCGTTCTAATCCCACTGCTGATTTATTATTTCCTCATAAAGTAGAATTGGCAAGTAAAACAGAGACAACGATATTATGAGTGTCTAACAGATGTAGTATGAAAATTATGTCAGTGGAGTACTTTGAATGTGTCGCTGGTACTGCATCATGACAAGTGTTTCTGATGGCGTAATTCACTTCAGCTAAATCTATTCTGCTTTTTCTGGGCTTGTCAGAATAAATCGCTGCCCTGTGTTGCCCATACAGATGTTGCCTTAAATGTCATTGCCTTAAAATGTCTGTGCTATGCAGATACAAGTTTTGAGTAGTACCAGTGTTTGAATTTCCTGCATGCTGAACCACACACCCAGCTGCAGGTTTGAGTGAGTGAGCAAAGGGATTGGGCTTCAGTGCAAGCCAGTGTGACAGCAACGCTCCAGCCCTGCCTCCTCCCAACTAAGCTGCACAAATACAGATTACAGAGTCAGCAACATCACTTGGATGAAATAAACCTTATTAATCCAAATCTTCAAGCCTACCCACAACATTCATATGAATATCATTGTGAATAAAAGAACCAAATCCACGCACAAAAAGACACAACTACATCCTGTATTTAACAAGGGGCAAAGCTATGCTTTAACAAGGTTTACCCCTATTCGTTCTCTCCTTGAGGGAAGAAAAAAATGCAAGTGACTAGATTAAGAATAAGCAATAATTTCTAGGGTCATTCTAAAACTGCTTCTAAATGAATTCTGTAAAAAGATAAAAATCATCAATATTCACAACATAAATCCTGAATTGCTGAAGGTTAAGAGAGGAAGAGTTACCTCTTGCACTTTTCTTAATAAGCAGAAATCAGTGAACTAGACTGACTGGCGGTGAGCCTGAGCTAGTACAGTGGTACCTGTTCACTATATTCATCCAATACTCTCAGGTATTAAACTCTTATTCAAATTATATTTGAGATGCTTATGAAAGAAAAGCTCATAAATAAATTTCTTTCTGGCAGATGAAAATAGATTTCCCTTAACTTTGAACACTGAAGAAAAGAGATATTAACTTCTTTAGTTAAGGCAGAAAAAAGGCCCCAAATTTTTTTTTTATCTGCAGAGGATTTTCCTTTAAAATCATTAGGAAAAAAATTTTTTTTCTTCCTCTATAATAAATATTTCACATGGTTATGATTCAGTATGTTTTACACTACATTGATAATTCTCATTATTCTTCAAATATCGTATTTGAGGAGGTTAATTCACCATTAACATGATTAAGTTTTTCATAGGAGTTAAGCCATATGGAACCAACTGGCTCAATTCAGCCATATAAATGACTGGACAGTGCAGGTCAGCTTCTGCCCCACTGCACCAGTGCAACTCCACTGGCTTCACTTGTATTTGCAGGCCTAGACCAAGATAAGAACCTGTTTCTCTCTAGAAACTGGAAGTATAAGCAACTTTTTATTCCTTCCCAAAACAGGGATCTTCCGGAAGAAGGCAGGGATCAATTCATATGCTAGATGTGCCTGCATGCAACCTGCGACACGCCTTCGCCACCAGAGAAGCATTTCTCCAAGGAAATTTGGGATCATGGAGGTGAACCACATCCTTTAACACAGTTTTGGCAAGAATAGTGCATTTTGTTCATTATTTCTCTGTTAATCACTAAATCAGTAAAATACAGAGTAACTGAATTAACACGGCAGTTGAGCAAAAGAGTGGCACCATTGATTCCTATAGCTTTTTGCCCCTGGCAGGAGTATAGGAACCATACCACACAATTCACTGTTCTGAGTCAGATCTGATTCTTGGCTTATCCCAAGGCCCAGAGACAGTAAAGCACATCAGCAGTCCTGTGAGTTTTACCATTAATCTTAACCACAGGTAACATCAAGGGAACTCTAGGGCTGAAGGACATTCTCTGCCCTCTAAAGCACACAAGATATCCCCCTTCCCCCAACTCACTGTCTACAATTTTCTTGCCCTCTCCCCTAACAGACTCTGTCTGTAAGTGAGGAAGGATCATGTTTCTCCCATCCAGCCCATCTTCTTTTCCCGTGCCTCTCCTCTCTCCTCAATGCTCCTACAGTTGCTGTGGAAATAACACATTGTACTGACCCAACACCTCCTGGGCAGCTGGTTCCCACAGCTGTAGTGGTGCAAAAGGCAATTAAGATAAAACACAGCTCAGCAATGAATCACAAGCCTGAACAGATCTCAGAGGTCATCTAGTCCATTCCTCTGCCCCACGGGAGGCTCAGCTATCCCCATGTCATTTCTTACAGACATCTATGTCACCTGCTTTTAAAAACTTCAGAGATAAAAATTACACAAGCTCCCCAGGCAATATATCCCAGCATTTCACCACTTTCACAAAGAAGTTCAATCTTTCCTCACAGGTCACATTTTCTAGGCCTCAGATCTTTATCCTCTCTTTCTTTACAAGTCTCATCAGGTCTTTTCTGTTTTCCCCCCACAGACAACTCCAATTAAAGCAGCTTGCTTCAAAAACCACTTTTGAAAGCGATCACTGAAAAACTTACTGTATATTGCTGCTGGAATTTCCATTGTGCAACTGTAACATAATTTTAAGACTTTAAATGACAAAATTATTCAAGTCCTGCATGTTTTAATTCCATTTGGTTTATTGCAGTTGTGCATATGAAACAGGAGAAACAGGTCCAAGTAGTCACTGTTCTCATATGTGTGTCTATAATGCCTATTACCAGAAACAGTATAACATCAACAGTGTAACATCAAATCAAAGAACTGCTGAGATTTAAAAACCAATTCCATTTTCCGTAGTCAAGGTAAAGCCACATTTCATACAGACAACCCCAATGTTACAGAATAATGACCTATCAAAGAGATGAAATTTGACTTTGCTCAAGCAAGCAGTTTTGTTAGAACACAGTCCTCTAGCAAGAGCAGAGCAAATCAGACTTGGCTCACAGCTTTCCTATACCCTGAATTCATGTGTCATCTGATTATTTAGGCTTTTTTAAATCACTGAAGAAGTAAAAGAGGAAGAGAGGTAAAGTAAGACTGTAGTTAACCTGCATCTTCTTGATTATTATTGGCTTTACTTTCCTCAGGGAACAGTTAGAGGAAGAATGTACATGTAAAGGCTAGAAATACCTTCTTTGTAAAAGAATTTAGTCTGCTGCATGGACCACCAAGGACAGAGGATACCACTTACCAAGATTTTAATACTCTGAAAACAAGATAAAACTGCAGTTATTCACAAACAACAATGAACTGGTAACTTCTCTAATATACTGAACACAACATAAAGTATTACTTAGTTTTAAATGGTGGATTACAAAAGCCAAAGACCCCAAAAGAAAGACTTAGATTTGAGCCCAAAGAAGTATAACAAAGTAATACATTACTGCCTTTTATATGTATTTTGCTACATGCAGCACTTAACATGTCATGGGACCAAATACAAGGACTGTGGAAGGACTACAGGCCTTTACAGATGAGAAGTGTTTAAGATTGCTTCATCTTTAAGCCGAATCTTTAAACAAAAAATACCCAAAACCCCACAACAGAACAAGCAAAGCACATTTTAAGTATCAGTTCAACTCAGGTATTCATTATGCATTTTGAACAAAGAATATCAATGAGAAATTAAATTTGTGATGTTCCTCTTTGAGTTGAAGGTGTCCCTGGAAAAATTTCACAGATAAATCCATTCCCTCATGATTTCCAAGAGCTTTTAAAACGTGTGGCAATTTCAGATATAACAGATGTGAAGAATTTCATTACACCTGACCAAGTGAGCATTCCCAACAAGCATTAACTAGGTAGAGCTGAAGAACTGCCACTTTGCTACTGCAGGTTTCAAAAACAGATGCCAACATATTTCATGATGACTTCTGATCACAGGAAAAATATAATACAGGCCAATATGGACATTTAAGGTATATTTTGACCCATTTCAGACAAGCCACTCCATGTGCTATCCCAGAAGAATATCTAGTCCTTCTGATTCAAATATCAAGAGAAGATAAAACATGAGAAAAAACTAACACTTGCATCAGCAGTGTCACAAACAATATTAAAGATCTCCATCTAATTTTTAGAACACCCATAACATATAAAATAGAATATAGATTTGCAAAATCCACAAGGAACTATTTTCCTCAGATTACAAAACTGAGACACTTGAAAATTCAATTTTCGACATAGCTGCACATGCACATTAAATATACATCTGAATTTCACCACGTAGCAGGTACACTGCAGTTATTATATTGTGCATTTTGCAGAATCTAAGGCATAAATTTACAAATTTAAGACAAAGTTTCCTCAAATGTTATTACAGGTGACTACATCTCAAAACATAAATCATCATCCTGATAAAAAGTATTAACCAAAACTTCAAAATGAATTTAAAAATTACTGAAACATGAACCAGAGTGCAAAGAATGTCCTTGAGGCAAGATTGGCAAGCAATTACACCAGTCACTGGTAACAATATACTGTATTTTTAATTTTTCTTCTAAAAATCTGCTTTGTGTTCCCAGTATGGCAAAATCGTCCTGCTGTTTTCTACATTCTAAATAATACTGATGTTTTCTACATTCTAAAAAAATTGAAATCATCAATAATCAAGAGAGCATCAGCTGATCACATTTTAGGATGCAGCATGGGAGTATTAAGTGACTGGGCATTGATCAAATGACGACAGAATCTGGAGACTGAGTCTCAAGTAATATTGGTTGACCCTGATGTTAAGTATGTTCATATTATATAAGCCTACACTGAAGTAGTGTTTCTGCTGCTGAAAAGTGCTATTAAAACTGCACATACAAATATATTTGCAAAGTCAAACACCTACAAGCACATTTCTCTTGTTCAATCAATCTTAAAATGGCCTACTCTTAAACCAACTTTCTGGCAGGAAAATACAGACCAGTACCTCACCCGACCATTTCACTGTTCTCAAGGTAAATTCTCTCAGCATTTAATGTGTGTCACCTGCAGGAATATTCCTTTTTATGTAATAACCTACCAGCCATTGAATGGTTTAAAATGAAGGTGCCTTTTCTCATGTACCTTGCACATACACAGGGGATGGAAAGAAGGCAGAAGTATTTCAAAAGATGATGCTTACACATCCCTTCTAAATGTATACGGTTCTCTAGGGAACAATCAACTCAGCAATGTCTGTAACGCTCAGGCTATAATTACCAAAATGAGATGCATAACCTTTATTACACCAGCAAACAGTTAACTTTACAGATTATTTCTCTTACTTTGGTGCTCTCAAATCTTTCATCTTTTTTTTAAAGTAACCAACTGCTTCCAATCTTGCACACTGCAGCTACTGTGCATTCAATGCCAGGTGCTGCACACCTCACGAGCAGAAACTCAGCACAATGCAAGACCTTCTCCAGCCCATATAGTTTCAGATACTGCTGTAGCACGACAGAATGCCTTTGGGGTTTAGCAAATTCAAACACATTCTGTTGCTACATCCCACAGAAAAACGCCTTGACATTCTCCCTGTTTAAAAGAGAAAAAAAGGAAGAGCCTACATCTCCAAACATGACAGTGCATTCCCGGCACAGAATACGCAGTGCAAGAAGAGAATAATGACAGTATTCATGTTACCTTCAGTCACATAGTTGTGGTCTCGCAGAAAGCTGTGGTTAATTTTCCGTGTGTCCGTGTCCTCGCCCATTTACAGCAGGATTACTCAGCATGCCTATCCGCAGTGGACTGATAGCATCAGCAGAGGTCGTCACAAGAGCACCATCCATGCTGCCACTGCCTAGCAGAGGCGGGGAACACACCGGGCCACTGAGCACAGCATAATGAGAGCTAGTGAGGCAGCACAGATTGGGGGGGCGAATAACGATCGGGTTAAAAAAAAAAAAAAGGGGGGGGGGGGGGGGAAAAAAAAGAAGGGGGGGGGGGGGGGGGGAAAAAGAAGTAGCGGGAAAAAGCCGGAGGGAGAAGGGAAAGACGGCTCCGAGAAATTACGACTGCAGAAAGCCAGTAGGGAGCTTGCGTGAAGGCAGCACAGGCACTTCTCCCACAGTTAAAGAATAACCCCGTGGTTCAGCCAGGCAGGTACTCCTTAAACAAGTGCCCCCGCAGCGTCTCCTCCAGGCGGCTGGTGCCGGGCTGGCGGTGCCGCTGGCAGGTGGCGATGCGCGGACTGCAGCAGGACCCGCCCGGAGCGGGCTCGGGCCGCGCCGCTGTCACACGCCGGTGCTGCATCAGCGCTGGCCCCTCCCCGCCCGCGGCCCGCCCGCGCCGCATCTGCATGGAGCGAGGTGAAAAATGGGACTGCAGGTAATCATCTCGGCTCCGCTGCCGGGAACACGGGCGAGGAAAAAACACCGAGGGAGAGAGGGAGGGGGGAGGATGAGGGAGAAGAAACTTCAAGGCGCCTAAAAGGGTTTGCATCGACACGTACCGCACACTAATACGCGGCCACGGTTTTGTGCTAGTCGTGCTGTCATCTGCAGCAAAAGCAACAGTCGTTCAATGTCAGCCTGGATAAATGCTACTGAAATTGCCAAATATCTGCCTATGCAAAAGGATTTGTTAGAGTCAAGGCAACCATTCAGAAAAAGTAAGATAAAATAACTGTTATTCATCTTTTTTTACCCCCAGTTTGTAAATAAATTACAAATTACAAAGTATTAAAAAATGAGGGGCAGAAAACCTCTGTATCTTCCCTGTACAGGAAAGAAAAGCTGGACAAAGGGAATGTTTGCAGGTCATGAGGTTTTCTTAAAACTGCTACTCTCTTTCACTGCATTATCCTATCATCTTGAAAAAGCCATGTTGAAATATGTATACTCAGAAATAGGAACATAAGTAGAAGAGGAAAATTACTCACCTGTATTATAAAATAAAGCTTGCTCTTTAGTCCAGATGTTTAATGGCTTATATTACAGCAAAATTCTCTCCTTTAGCTTTCAGTATCTGTTCAAGAAACCACAAACCACCACTACAGCATGCTAAGGGAGTCCACAGTCACAGAACCAATTTAGGGGAGAGAAGAACAGTCCTGTGCTCTAGGCCCTGGAATTGCACACAAAAAATACAATCCAGTTGTCAGCATTACTACAGTATTTTCTGTAACTTTGAACAAATCTTGAAATTTTTTGCTGTTTCGGTTTTATTTCTTTCTAAAGAAGCTAGAACATACAGTTTTTGAAGGAAAATTCAACTACCCTGCTACTACTATAAACAGGCATGTGACATTGGAAAAAGTCGAGAACTATGTAAAAACCTACCCAGGGATAAATGTCTAATTTCAGAATGAAGTAAGACTGGGAGGGGAAAGAAGAATGACTTTCTTCTTTTTCTCATGAATAAATAAAACAGAACCATCTCCAACCTTACCAATAAATATTATAAAATCTTCACATTTGAGCAGGTGGAAAAGTAAAGAAGTTATTCAATACTTGCACCTCTATAAAACATTTTATTTATATGCAGGTTTTGTGGGTGACAATACTAGAAATGATATTTCTGCATTGAGAGTATCAGTCAATACTGTGCAGTACCAGCAGCTCTCCAGTGTCCACCCTATCCTCTTCAGAAATGAGGAAGGAGGCCTTGCAAACACTTGCATTTATTTTGTATAAAATGGTTCTAACCTATGTGATGGTGCTGGTGTATTCTGCCATTCCCTGACACGTTATGTTATCATCTTGGATTTGTTTTTCCAAAGGAAAGGGTCTATGAGCAATATGCACTGCACACGAAATCCCAGCTCCACCCAAGTCCTTGGCAAAGAGCGCAACAAACAGCCAGCTTACACTCAACTATTAACACCGTGGTTAGACAGGTCTGGGTCAAGAAGGCACTTCCCCTTCAGCATCTGTGCAGGAGACAGTCAAACTGCCTGGTAACCTAGGTACTTCTGTTAGGAACCTGAGCTCCTTATATACTCAGTGTCATTTAAACCTCTCATTCTCCCTTTTGTATATTGGATGCTTACGTTTCTCACTAAGGCACCCACGTTAGATAACAGCATTAGAATCATAGAATCATATCAGATTGGAAAAGACCCTTAAAATCATCAAGTCCCACCATTAACACAGCACTGCCAAGACCAGCACCCATGTCCCCAAGTCCCACATCTACACGTCTTTTAAATACCTCCAGGGACAGAGACTCCATCACTTCCCTGGGCAGCCTTATCCAGTGCGTGACAACCCTCTCAGTGAACAAATTTTTCCTAATATCCAATCTAAACCTCCCCTGGTGAAACTTGAGGCCATTTCCTCTCATCCTATTGCTAGTTGCCTGGGAGAACAGACCAGTCCTCACTGGGCTACAACATCCTTTCAGGTAGAGAGCAATAAGGTCTCCTCTGAGCCTCCTTCTCTCCAGGCTAAACACTCCCAGCTCCCTCAGCCACTCCTCATCAGACTTGTGCTCCAGACCCTTCACCAGCCAGCTCCCTCAGTACCCTCAGGTGAATCCCATCCAGCCCCATAGGCTTGTGAGTGTCTAAGTTGCATAGGAGATCAATGATCATTTCCCCTTGGATTATCAGAGTTTCGTTCTGCACCCCGTCGTCCAGCTCAGGGGGCTGGGTACCCGAGAACAACTGGTCTCACTATTAAAGACTGAG
Source organism: Lepidothrix coronata (assembly GCF_001604755.1). Taxonomy (NCBI): domain Eukaryota; kingdom Metazoa; phylum Chordata; class Aves; order Passeriformes; family Pipridae; genus Lepidothrix; species Lepidothrix coronata. The sequence goes on from NW_016690291.1 coordinate 3,066,285, forward strand.
GCAAAGAAGGCATTAAGTACCTCAGCCTTTTCCTCATTCTTTGTCACTATGCTTCCCCTTGCATTCAGTAAAGGATGGAGATTCTCTTTAGCCCATCCTTTGTTGCTGATGTATCGCAGAGTGTGGATTCCTCTGTGGAGGTAACACTGAGCAGCTTTCCTCCCATCACTGTGATGATGCTAAAACTGAAAGAAACGTCACCTTGCAGGGCATTTGATCCCAAAAATCAAGCAGCACAATTCAGTAAGAAGGCACAGGAACAATTTATATCTACAAATATACAGAAAATGAATATGTGTTCTGAGAAAAATAATTATATAAAAAATTTATTACTGAAAATAAATCCATAATAAATTATGTGAATGTTGTGTAAAATCTCAAAAAAAGTCAAACTGACAGTCTGTGAAAAAACACCAGGAATCATTTTCTTTGTAAATACCTCTAAATTTCTGTGACCAGCGTGTCTGCAATTTCTACAGCGCTTGAGAGAATTCTGCCCTTCCTGCTGTTCCTGCTCTTCCATGTAAGCTTGCCAATCACTGTCCTTTATTTGTCCTCAATCAGTTGAAGCTTTACAATTTCTGTGATCTATCATTTTGAGCCTCCTCCCATTATTTGTAAGGTGTAATTTAAGCAGTTCAAGATGTTTTCATTTTTTCTAGGAGCCAAGTAGACATTTTTTTCTCAAGTCCAAAATAATAACTCCCATCCAGAGATAATTTTCTCCACTCACCATTTGAATAAGAGAGGTTCACAGACAACTTTCTTAGGCATCACATAGGGGGCAAATCGCACTTACCTTTACCTTCCAATTTCTAAGTTAAAAAAAATCTCATAAGGTGGAACAGAATGAGGAGGAAGCCTTTAGCAAAAACACTAGACAATATTCCCTGTGTGCATGCAAATGCTTTCCCCAAGATTATGAGCCAAATCCTTACTGTGTGGCAAATATTAGCAGTCCACTGACTTAAGTAGGTCAGTTCACATGAGAAAGATTAGCAAAATTCTGCTCTAAATTTGTAGCACAACGGAAATTTGTGAGCCAGCATTTGCAGATAACTAGCTGTGCCATTTAAAAATGCTATTTTTTTATCAATCCCAGCAATAACCTACATAATTTCATTCAGTCAAATACCCAGAGAGAAGGTGTGCAGGAGGGAGGAACCTTTAATCAAAAATATATTGGTCATTTGGACTTTCATAGTAGTTCATAGTCGTACCCATAAAACAACACACTAACTGAGCTGAATACTGTAAAAAAGGGTGCCCTATCCTGAAGAATTTATAAGTACACCATAAAATGGAAGAGCCATATACAGATCAGCAGAGACATTTAAGTAAACAGAGTCATTAATGAGGATGGAGTCCTGGTTTAGAGCTTTCTTCAAAAGGAGGTCATTAGAGACTGTGGAGAGCAGCAATACATTAAAACTGGATTCAAGAAGTTGAAAAACAACTGCATAACAAGAATAAAGTGAGCTTAGAGGTAAGAGGAGGAAGACTGGCTAGCAGATCAAGGAGGAAAGTAAAAGACAAGGGCAGGCATGACACAGATGCCAATACAGACTGCAGGTGTCAATAAGAGAGCAAAGTAAAAAAAACCTGGATCTGTGCCAGGAAGAGAAAAATCTGATAGCACAGGGAGAGAAAAATATTTGAGGAGATGAATATACATGTATTTCCCTTTGTCACAGTTTTGGGCAGAAGAACTGGAGAAAGGGGAAGGTAGAGGGCAAAACCAAAACCAAAATCAAGCAAACTAAGCTTTGTCAGACACTGAGAGCACAGCCTTTAATAATTAAAACTCGCAATATCCGAAATAAAGCATCATCAGGTACTCCAAGTCTCCTGCTTACTACCCCTGAATTCATCACTCTCTCTGAATTAGAACAATTAAGCTTGAACTGCAATCAAAAGAAATAGCTATTGAATACTTACATATTTTCTTTGTCTAACTAAACTTCTCATATACAGATCATTCTGTACTTCATTTGGTAAAGTACAGTGGCTTTAAATGAAATGGAACTGAATTTTGAATTGGCACAGAACTTTGAGTTACTTATTTTTGAAGAACAAGGGATTTAAAGAACTCTGATAGTAAAAAACCCTTAGAAGTTACACAAATTGCACCAAACCCAGACTATCTTAAAATATTACCTTAATTTAATGTTGCTGAAGTCAGTGGCAGTTTTTAAGAGCTTTGACAGCATTTGCTTCTAACCATATCCTAATATTTGCAAACTGTGTGAAATAGTACAAAGTTTCTCTTCTCATCTTCAGATGGAATAAGATAACACATCAGTCAACTACATAAAAAATACAACACAATATTTAGCTAACCTTTGACAATTATAGCTCATTGCAACTGAGTGTGCTCACCAAAAGAGAGCATTTATAACCCAGATGTTCTCTCCCTTTATGCATATCTGGTCTATGTACAGAGATGTGAAATGCTCAGCTACTGACTTCTCCAGTTAGGCCTTCAGCAAAACAGCCATGCAGTTCATTTATTTTTTCATAATGTCCAGGAAAATAAGATTATGTAGTACAGTCATGTTTCTGTTTGAAATAGTGGAGCTCGTTGGCTGCCTTTCATTTAAAAGGATAAAGCAACAAGGAACATGATAAAAAGCTACTCCCCTGGTCTTCCTCCAGCCCTGCTCAGAGAAGGGACTTGGAGCTCTCAGCCAGGGATAAGACAGCAAACCCACTCCCTCAAGTTTGAGTAATTTTCCTTCTCACTATTTGAAAGTGCTGACTTTAAAACTGTGGTTTTCCCTGCTATTTGTCCTTTCTTAGTACTTGTGTCCAGAATGAACATTCAGTCTGGATCATACCCTTCCCTATACTGAGACTAGATCTAAACTGCAAATTGCAACAGCTAATGTTAACCAACGCTTGCTTTAAACAAGTTAGAGCCTTAAAAACCAACCAACCCTGATGGCAGAGACCTGAGCACGAGCTCTGTGCCTTGGAGGGAAGTTACCCCACATGTGATTAAAGCAGCAGCAGCACAAACATCTTTCCACCACTGCTTATTTTGAAGACATTCAAGTACAGCTCATCACATGATGCCTACTTGCAAGGGAATTAAGCTAATGGCTTTATGATAGTAGTAAGTGTATCATAAATTACTCTGATAAAAGTGTGCCTTAAAAATAAATATCTGCATTCCCATACACTTCTGAAGTCCTTTTTATATTTGTCTAATAGCCAAATATAACATAAAATACAGCACTACCATGCAGTTCCTTTATGATTTCTGGCAGCTGAACAAAAACAAATAGAAACTGCCAAAAGCTAACATAAAAAGGAATAGAAGAAAAATTATATCAATCATAGCTCTCAAGTAAAAATTAATTTTGTCTTATTCTAACACCTCAACAGTAACCATTTAGAATCTTTACATGTATAGCATTTAATTCATATTTCAATACACAGTCATCAGTTGCATTTAATATTTTCTATTTAAAAGTATTATGTAGCTCAACAATTTTGAAAAAACTAATGGCTGCTATCATAATTGGAAAATATTTCATTATTCAAAAAGGGGAAGTTTCTACAACACACTACCTTTTGCTGTGTTAAACCTAAAAATAACACCTGCCCAGAAGAAGTAATTTATTTTTAGTTACATACTCTAGACACAGAGTATGTAGAGTAAAACTAATGCCTCCCAGCACCTGGTGATTTTAGAAAGCAAGAAATTAAAAGTCATCATTGAGCAATTTAAATTACAGAAGCCAACTTCCGTCAGCGACTTTCACCCTGTCTGTTCCGGTGAACACTGACTGCATAAGGATCCTTAGCAGAGCCAGCACCACTTCAAGGTCTGCAGAAAGCCAGAGCATGGGATGAAGTGAATACACACCATGCTCACAGTTTTTCACACAGGAACCAGCAGTTCTGCTCTTCTTTTTCTGTGATGTGCTGATGGTAGCGGTGAAACTAATCAATATGGAGAGCTCTGGGACGAATTTATTGATTTTTAAAAACTGAGAGAATGCAGCCAGCATATTTGGACATAAAGGTTCCTGCAAGAAGTCTCCCCGCAGCAGAGAAGATGCCCTGAGCTATGACACTCTTGTGCCCCCAGGATGCCTCTCTGTGATACAAGCTCCTCTCTAGGGCTACTGTATCCCTCTGGCTGGAAAGAAATACATTTCCCCATCCTACCACAGCAGCTGCAAACCATAGCCCCCTCCTAACTCCATAAGGGCATGTTAATCCACAATCTCACAACCTACACTGGCCACTGCTTTCAGGTTTTCCCTCTGGAGAAAGGAAGAATTTGGAAAGATAAAGCTTCCTATCTACTGGCTTGGGTCTGGCCGGAGCAAGCTTGCAGCTGAAGAGCCAGAGCTGTATTAGAAAAACCAACTGCATCTTTGCACTGTCCTTTTGTGGTTTAAAATCACATCTAAAACAAATCCTACAACCTATCAGATAATGAGCCCAAAGAACCAGGTAACAAGAGCATGAAGAAATTCCAGTTCTGCACACTCTAGGGGCAAGTTTTAGTTTGGCAACCTTCAGAATACTGTAACAGATTTCAGCAAGATCTAGGCTTAGCTAGAGATGGAAAGCAAGGCTGCAAAATCATAGGGGAAGGAAATGTAGAAAGAACAGACAAGATGCCAAAAAGAAGAAGCTGGACGTTTTCCCAGAATTTACTAATTTGGAGATGAAGCCTATTCAGTGACTGCAGCAGGAATGGGAAGAGTGGTCCAAGGGAAAGAGCACAGGACGAGGAATCAAAGACCAAGCACTAATGCTGTCTTTGAGGCTTTAGCCATGACATTTAACTTTCTTACTCTTCTTTTTCACTTTTCCACTGTATTGCCTATTTAAACCAAAAATTACAAGGGCTTCCCCACTACAGTTAGCAAATGGAGACTGATGCAGAACCCCTGAGCACTGTTGATACTTATGAGACACTGTTCCTAGCTAATAAAGCTCATCTGTTCCTAAAACAAGCTTCTGTGTCCTCTAAAACATGAAGCGGATTATTTACTCCACTGCAAACAGCATCACAGAAAAAGACAACATATAAACTGCAGCCTTCTTGAAGAAGGGTTCAAGACAAGTCCCACATAGAAAACCTATCAGTGACAGCGCCTGTCACTGTGCCAAGCAAGCCAGGGGCCTTGGTGGACAAATTAAAATACAGCCTGAAGAGGAAAGCAGGACTGGGGACAAGTGTTGAAACAAATGCTTCAAACCAAGCCTTAACTTTCAGCAGAGGTTACTCTGCTCCAAAGTTTCTCAAATTGAAATACCAATACAAATAAAAAAATATTCCAAAGAAGAATTATGTTACGTTTGGTATCATTGCATTACATGCTGGAGAAAGCATACTACTAATTTTGCTAATTTAGTTTAGTTTTATAAATACTTTAAACAGATGTTAATTAACTCATACATACAGCATCACTTGCATGTTGCCTCATACCTCATGTACGACTTTCTCTCTAAAGGGACACCTATGACAGCATTCTCCCTCTGAATTACCCTTTAACATCAGTAACTCACTACCATGTTCTCTGGTAGTGAATGTATGTCTCTACATGCAGGCCTATAAAATCCTGATGCATATAGCTTATTCAAACTAACATTGTTACGTTATGCCTTTTTATGCCCACAAACAAAGCAGAAAATGTATCCACACTACTAAAAAATTATGAACCTGTAAAGCAGCAATTGATCCTAAAAAGGATAGTTAAAATCCTGCTGGAAAGGTCTGGAAAGTATGAAGGGAAGATGTTTCAGTGGCTGTTCATGATGGACGGATCAGAGGCATCAGAGCACACAGCACCAGAGGCTGCTGATGGGGACTGTCACAACAGTGGAGCCTCAGGAGCTGAACCGCAGCTGCCTCCCCGGCAAGTCACCCAGCACACTGTCACAAATGCTTTCCAGACAAGACCTATCACTGCACAGCCAGGAGAGCCTGCCATTACAAAACTAACTTCATACCCTAAGACAAGATGACCCACATCCCAAATAACTTTGTAGATGTCAGGCTCTGGAGTGGGACATGAAGCCTGCTGAGACTGAAAAGCCTGAAAAAAGACCAACAGAGAACCTACAAATGGTGTGAAATAATTACAGAATTGTCACTTGAAGGCACTGGACAATCCAAGGAAATATTGTCATAAAACACAGATCAGAAAGTGGCCTGAAAAAGGAATTTATAGCAGGGATACAGGCACTGTCAGAACTCCTTTAGACTGTGTAGATATGTTTGTGTGCATATTTGTCCAAGACAGAAACTGGAAGACAGGAAGAAAAGCAAGTGTGAACAGTATTCAAACCCACGCTAAGGGTCATCTACATCTTTTCTGAAAAGCAATGGACCAAAACATTTCAGCAGTACCCTGGTGTGGCATCTGGGTGGTGAGTCAAAACATGAGGAAAGGAAAGCAGTTTGTAGAACAGGTTCCAAAACTCAGCATGCTGAAAAGATTAAGCCAATAAGATACAGAAATCTCAAGAGATGGAGCTTGAACGACCTAAACAGAAAAAAAAAATCAAGAGAAAAGTCATCAAAACAGGTACAAAGAAACAAACTTTCAGTGTTGCACAAAAACAAGTGATAAAACAGGAAATTGTTTTAAATACCATGGCCTGTCATAAAATATCAGAAGCTGACTGAGAATTTGTAACACCTCTAAAATATTCATCAGAAACTGCAGTGATAGGACCAGGAGTAATGAGTGCAAATCGAAAGAGAGGAAATTTAGGTTAGATATTAGGAAGAAATTCTTTACTGTGAGGGTGATGAGGCACTGGAGCAGGTTGGCCAAGGAGGTTGTGGATACCCCAATCCTGGAAGTGTTCAAGGCCAGGTTGGACAAGGCCTTGAGCAACCTGGTCTAGTGGGAGGTGTCCCTGCCCATGGCAGGGGGCCTGGGACTAGATGATCTAAAAAGTCTATTCCAACCCCTTAACATTCTATGATTCTATGATTTGTGAGACTTAAAAAAATAATTAAAAATCAAATCAACATAGTAGGTTGTATTCACTCTTACATTAAAAATGCAAACCATAGCCACTCTTCCTAACATTTTGCTAATTCAGATCTCAAAATATTTCAGGAGATAACAGTTCAGGAACAATTCCTGCTTGTGGCAAGTCTGTTAAACAAAATCAACATACAGGATCATTTATTACGGTTTTTGAATTCCAGACAGTGATAAAAAAATGACAGTTTTGAAGTGAACTTAGCCCAGAAGACTATGCTTTTCACAAGACCACAGAGAAATGACATGGCATATGACAGGACATTCAGCCTGACTCCTTGCTTCCACCAAAGGAATTAATTAATTCAGATAGGCATAGTGCACACAGCTCTTTCTCCAGCATTACACCACAGTGAGTAGTTACATATTTCTCTGTTCTACAGTAACTAAGGTGACATGTGAATCCAGCCATTTGGAAGCGCCTGCAGACCCCAGCCATCCTGGGCCACGGAGAAGGCACTGCTGCAAAAAGCAAAAAAGCTGTTCTAGAAAATGATACATTCCTAAATTTTTTCCTTGTACATAATATTAACTGCAATATTGTTGAAACATCCTCAAGAGAGAGGAAATCTCTCAAAAAACTAATTGTGTCAATATAAACAAGGATTTTGCTGTTAGCCTTTCCTCCTGATCATCCAAATATTTAAATTACTGTAGCATCTGAACTACAGTAAAAAATGCTACACTCGCTCTAAGAACTGCAATTTCTGAAATAAAATTCACTTGATAAAACAAAAGCTAAAAATAAATTCAAGCTATTTTAAAAAGAAGAAAAAAAATAAACCACCACTCAACAGAAAACAAACACATAAGCATTCAATGGTGTGAGGACAAAAAAGTAATTTGTATGCAGAAATGTAGAAAGAAAGACAGTACTGAATGACAACAGAAGTTTGCAACACATATTAAGCCCCAAATTTTGAGGAGTATGAAACCCCATACTACATTGCAGTAAAGAGCAAATGCACCTAAATGTTGTGTTCCACTTCTGGCCGCCCTCACACCGACAGCAGCGATCAAAATTCAGAAAAACAGAATAAATCACAGAGGTGGAACATTGGAATCTGAGAATTCCAAGGTAAACAAAGACTGAAAAGACTCCTGTAGGAATAATTTGAAAGGCGTGGAAGCACAAATATCAAATGAAATCATTTTTATTGTGGCTCAAGACATAGTAAGCGCAAATTAAATTAAAGGAAAACACGTTGCTCATTTTGAGCTATACTTACAAGGGAACATACAAGTGGAAAGTTATTAATTGATCTTGCAACATAATAAAGGACTAAGCACCCAAAAATTAAGTGTTGCAATAAAAACAACAGAGGCACAGGGCACCAAGGAGAATCTGGAAATGGGGGGTGGAAGTGCTCAGCCTGTCCAGTGCAGAAACTGCCCACTCAGGGGGAGCTCTCTAGAACCAGCACCTGAAAACACTGACCAGAAACACACATCCATTCCTTTCCAGAGCTCACAGGTCTCAAATAAGGTCACAAAGGAGACGTGCTCACTGATATAAGATCTACAGCCTCAATATTAATACAGTCCTAATAGCTGGTGACACTGAATATTCCCTGAAAAAACTGGGAGACAGTCTTACCTTATTAGATAATTGTGTGCTGATAACTCATATGAGAAATCCAGTATCATTTCATTTTAGTTCAAGGGAAAACATCTGGGTATGGACATTTACCATATCTCCTGCTGAAGCTGCACCTGGTATTAACAAAAAATGCAGTATTTGTAGAACCAGAAATTATCCTAACTAAAAAGAACACAAATCTGTGTCTTTATGATGGAGATGCTCACCATAGCCTGGAAATCTGGGGCTTTTTGAGCCAAACTTGAGGTCAGCTCCAAGTTTTTGCACTGGCAATTACTTTACATAACAGAGAAACAATCATTCGAACAGTATGTGGAAACACAGCTACACTGCAACTGTGTGTACGAGGAAATTCAACTTGGCAAAGCTGGGGAACAGGAGCCCCCACCCAACAGAGGCCAAAACGCTCCAGCATAACTTACTGATAGAGAAGAAAGGTCTGCTAAGCAAAAGCAAGCCCTTGTGCACCAATAACCACTTTAGAAAAAAAGAAGGGAGCGGGGGGGCCATTTAATAGTACAATTTTTGCTAAACTCTGCAAAACTATATTTAGCCTTACTTACAGTCAGACAGGGACTAACCCAGTTGCTGAGCAAGCATAAGTGTTAGGTCTTAACACATCTGCAGTCTGTAACAGAATGAACTCATTTCAACTAATGAACTGCCACACCAGCACAACGAAAAGACCAAAGCATGGGAAAAGTAATGCAATAATGGTATGCTTAAGACAATTATAAATCAAAGAAAAGAGGATGATATCTCTAAGCTTTAAGGAACAACTCCCTAGGGAAGGATGAGGAAGACTATCTATGAGACATCTTGCCTAAGGGCGCAGTGACCAGTGATCTGAGGACTGGAACTGAAGCAGTAAAAAAGTGAGCAGTGTGGGAAATCAGGGAAGTAAGCTATGGTTGTGGCAGTTTGAACAGAATAAAGGAAAATTCAAAAGTCAACAAGGTGGGCATAGCAAAAGAGGATCAACACTGCAAACCACTACAGCAGAGAACTGACTTTTGTAGAGGTGAGTACTTCCCTGAAAAACCTTGATGCATCAGAGGGATGTCCTTCTATCCCTCATGCCATGAGTGTGGTCTATATGGCCTAAGGAAGAGGGTTTGCGTATCTTAGGGGTTGGGAGGGCATAAGCATCTGGAAGTAAAGGTAACTACCATAATGGCAAAATTACAGACTCACAGAATGGTTAAGATTGGAAGGGAGCACTGGAGGTCATCTAGTCCAACCTCCCTGCTCCAGTAGGGTCTCCTAGAGCACATTACTCAGGACTGTGTCCAGACAGCTTTTGAGTATCTCCAGAGAAAGAAATGAAATTACATATGTTAATGACTATAGGCTGTTCCTCATACTTGCTGCCATTTATGTAATCTCTTTAGTTACAGAATTCCTCTGCCAACAACCCCACTGTCATTCTTATCATAACCTCCTTCACAGTCTGATTGCTGACTCTGCCTGTGATCCCGACTTGTTCTGATTATCCCATAGCTAAGTGCCACTGATTTTTAGCTGTCATTGCTCTGCTTTGTCCATAAACACTGTCAACCTGCATAAGCTTATAAAAATCCTATCTCCTTGTAAAATGAGTCTTCTTCCTTGCCAGATAATGCTGCTAAACACCCTCCCTCCCTCAAAGCTAACCCACACTAACTCTGCATCAAAAACATAACAAAAATCAAATAAAGTTGCATTTTCTGTTGGGTTAAATGTATGCATGTAGGAAATACTCTAAACCTGGCTTGAGCTTTCAGGATAATTTCTTACTTCATTTCAGAAACTCAGTGGAGAACTGGGAACAACCTAGTAAGTTTAGCCACTTCCAAAAAATGGCATACTATGAGTTTGATTACATATATTAGCCTTTAAGCATATACCTAAGTCCTGTTTAGTATTTAACCATAAATCTCATCTTCAAATCAGTTAAGCACTTTTAAAGATTTTAACATGCAGTTAGATTATTAAAAAAATTTTTCAAATAAGATGTGGCAGAAACCTCTGGTAGTATGTACTTTGTACAGTTCTATTTAAAGAAATATAATCTAAAGAATTCCTTGGTAACACACTTAGAACTGTAATTTCTGTAACTCCTTGGGACAGTAATTAAGAGTGGCTTATTAATTATGCAATTAATCTATAAAAAACCAGGAAGATTTATCTTTCATTTGTGCCAATGTAATTGATAGATGTCAGCATTTCAAGATCACCAGAAAAAACATGAATAAAAGAGGAATTTAATACAGTATCATTTCAGAGGAAGCACAGTAAACTATCTATTTATTCTGTAAAATCACATTGTTACAGGCAAAGCTCCATACTAAACAAGCAGATCAACATATGGTGGCAGTAGTTGAAATAGTAACAAAGTAATAAATAGAGAATCTAAAAATTGCAATTCTACATCACATTTAACAATCAAATTCTCCATCTGACACTCCAATACCTCACACAGAATTTGTGAAGATGGTAACTTTGTCCCAACCTCCACTCTGCAGCTGAGTTATCCTAGAGCTTGTCTGTGGGTAAGGATCAGCACCGCTGTGTCCTGTAAGGCAGCTCTGGCCACCACAGGCAGCCAGGCTGGTTCTGGGCTTTCAGACCACCTGTTCCAACCCCCAGCACTGATGATGCCCAGAAATGTTACATGAGTTATGAGAAGATGAACAGTCACTCTCTTGCCTTCCCTTCTCTTCCCCAGCTCTGGGTGTCCCTGAACTAGAACATTCAGCTTCAAGATCATTTTTCTTGGTTCTCTCTTTTAATATCATCAAAACTCTTGAAAACTTTTACAGTCACATATACAGTCACATATAATGAGAAATACTTGTTGCAACAGCCATTATTCTAAACTCTGTAGCTGCCATCAGCAGTAGAGGTTCTGCCATTAACAAGAGCCTAACTCACCTCTACTGTATTTTATGGCCAAGAGCTGATGCCATTGCATTGCCTATATTCCGTTTGGAAAAAGGATCCAATTAGAATGGATTCAGGACAAGCTAGACTCTGACCTTTAGTTTTGACTTTGGCTGCCTTTCATTTGTTTGTGAAGCCCTGTAATTGTTTACACACATAAATTGAATCTGTGGCATGCGAAATTCGGGCTCTGCAGCCTCCATAGGTAACCTGGGGTTATAGGTTAAAAAACACTGACATCATGACAAATTGCTGTAATTTGAAGAATAATCTGAAATCCTGCTGGGACACAATTGAGTCTGTGAGCCTAGTTGTTAATGATAATAAAAGCTGACACAGTAAAAATGATAAAATTAAAGAGAACACCCAGTAATATAAGTACCTCCAACATATGACATTGACAATCCAGTTAAGGGGGCCAGTAAAAATCTCATTGGTGAGTAACTTAACGCTCCATTTCCAGTTACAGAACTCTCCACTCATTTGTGGAAATGCAACCACTAAGTGCTTTTGTCTTTCCTTGCTTACAAGTTACTTTTCATAATTTTTAGAACACGTAGTTTTCAAAATACCTTCAGTAACGCAAGGTCATAATTCCACTTTCTGATTAGTTTGTATCTGTGTAACAGTAGATAAAACCTGTATTTCACATGTAGTACACCCATGATACCTTTCTCTGTCTCTCTGATATATCATAAACCAGCTGGCAACATAAAATATAAATTGGCAAGCTATAAGAACAGATGAATCATTAATTACTTATTCTGTACCAAAATAAGAGAGACCAATTTTACAGTATCAAATGGCATGCTAATGCATAGCTGTTCATTAAAATTATATTTAAAAAAAAAAAAAAAACAACAAAATGCAATGAGCGTTATTTAAAACACTAATCACAGAATCACAGAATAGACTGGGTTGGAAAGGATCTTTAAAGGTCATCTAGTTCAACCCCACATATACATTGCTATTTTAAAATATTAATATTTCTCATGGGAATTGAATTTTACTCTGGCTTTGTTTCTTTATTTTGTTCTCCACCAATACTTAGACATTATGGATTAGTCCGTATCATTATAAGGAGCATAAGATTTTTATTCACGCTTTATACTAAATTGCATCTTTCACAGGCCTCACAATTCAGATCATCATTCTCAGCTTTGCAAGAGCAGGAGACAATGTCTCCTCACAAATACAATTTACAAGACATAAACTGTATGCTGCTAATGTGAAAAATCACATACATCCTAAAACTAAAGCCAACAGGTTTCTGACATCTCTTCCTTCTGGTAATACAGTCAACCGGGAGTCCAGAGTTTTCCATCAAAAATTGTCTGTATAATGAAAAAGAAGAGAAAATAATACAAGAAGGGACTAGGTAGATTGGCAAAGCTTAAGAAACCACTTGGATTTGCTTTAGAAGAGCAGGAAGACTTGAATCCATCCTTTGGACTGGATGCTGTGATAAAGTGTAAAACAGTAACACCACTGACAGTTGGCTCGCTTCCAAACCTTTTCCAGCTTAATCCGTAAAATAAACACTCAAAATTGAAGACTGCAAGGTTAAAAAGATGCTATGTCTTTATTTGTAATTAGCAGCCAACCGCTACACTTTATCAACGTATAGAAAATGAATGCAATTGATCTGCCTCTGAATGGCAAAGTGCATTTGCAATCATTTCCAGGGATTTTTTTTACATCACTGGAAGCTTAGCATGAGGATCCAAAGCTACACACACAGTCAGTAATCTTCATGTAGTGGATTCTGAAGGTAACAACTGTTACACAGAATATCCACTGTCTTTTGTCACACTTCTATGTTGCACGGTATGTAGGTGTCCAAAGTTTTATACTGCTACTTATCAAAACATTAGGAAATTTCTACATTTTCATATGCTATTTATCTTATTCTATTATCTTATTTCTCATAAGATCTTGTATTTCCTCTACTCCTCTCCATATCCAGCAGCTACTCACTGACACCTACCAAAGCAAGCATCAGGGACGGGCCAATCAACTTTCTTCTTAGTAGGATTTTCTTTTGTTGGGGTGGGAGCCCTGTCAAAGGAAATGGTTTCCAAGACCCCATCCACAGAACAGAAAGGGGAAATACTGCCTGAGCGAAAATATGTGCAAATTAGGTTTTCATTCAGGGCACACAATTTAACCACTTCACAACTGATAAGGAAAAGCAGCATGAAGCCTTTCACTGGTGTGAAGCACATGGAAGAACCTGTTCTAAGACAGCTTCATTGAAAGCCACGGGTGCCCAGGATAAGCTGATTGATTTGGTCATTTCTTCACCTAAAGTGCTGTCACTGATCTCTGCGTTGCCCAGTAGGCTTCTGTCAAGTTCTGAAGACTCTTCACAAAGCTATTAAAGGTCTCCAGATCAAACAGTTTACAAGTTCCAAGTTCAAATTCTGACCTAATGTTCCAAGAGGAATACTTCCTATCTAACAAGACTGTCAGAAAAACTCCTATATATAAAGTGTTGTGAACTATAATCGAACACACAACTAATTAGAATGAGATCAGACCTTGTTCTAAACACTCTGATATATGCGAAATAGCCCTAATTATTTGGTTTATCAAAAAAAAAGGTGAATCACTTTACTTGGTTTTAATTTTCAGTAAGAATAAAATACTCTGAATATAAATTTATTTTAAAACTGTACCATAACAAAGCAACTGTAATTATACAAAGTTGATGAGCTCCTTGTCCTACTTTTTATACCAGAGTTTTGCAGCACTCTGCTACCAGGCTTTTATTCATTTTTAGTAATAACAAAGCACCACTGTACAAACAAATCAAGGCTCCACACCATGGGCTGATCCCATTACTGATTTCATAAGGACCTTCACTGATTTCACAAAGGACTCCCTCTTGAAGCAGCCTGATTTTATAGGAACTTTTGCACAGATTATGCAAGATTGGGGCCCTTCTTATTTTGTTCTTGTACAAACAAGCATCTGCTTTGGCACACTTGGCACTAACCCCACATTTCTAAAATTCAAGTGCTTTTCTGGGCACATGCCCAGACCTAGAAGAGAACCAAGGATGGAATAAAACTGCAAGAGTTGCACAGCTTTTTATTTTGGCAGTATTGTTTCGAAAATTCTTATACATTATAAGGTGTAAAATTTGCAATTTTAGTCCCTGTTAAAACAACAAACAAAAACTATAACAAACTCTGAAACATAAACTATGTATAATTCAACTATGTTACACATGTTAAAGTAGAATATCCAGTACAGTCCAGAACTTTTACCAGGATCTTTCAAGCACCAAATCACACTTTATGATGAAAGACAAAAAACAAATTCTAGTAGAGTTGCACTGTATTTCTACAGAAAATAATGACAAGTCTGTAAAGTAATGCTAAACGTAGACATCACAAATGTGCAATAAAAGGTCTCATATGTATCTTTATATATCTGCTAGGAAGACATGAGGCTATCTAAAAACCCAGCTGCTGATCTTTATCACATAAAACAGATACTCTCAATCTAGCCTTCCCAGCTTTCAAATCCATTTCCAGATATTAGTGATTAGAGACAGATCTATATTGAAGAAAACAAAAAATAATATAAATATATAATAATATAAATATATATACACTGTAATTACAAAATTACAAAATAAAATAGATTTTAAAGCTTTTTTTATAAGTTGCAGAAGGAACAGCTGAATGTATCTAATAGTTTCCAAAGACAATTTAGAATGAGCAATGCAAACCTGACTCTTTCTTAAAAAGAGTGCTTAGGTATTGACAAAGGTGAAGAACACCAGATAAATTTAGATTTTTATAACCAACTCAATAACACATTTGAACTGGGATTTACAGTTCCCACTGGGAACTTTAAGAATGAAAAAGAAGCCAAACCAAACCATGACATTGTTGCACAGCTCTAAAATGTTAACAGCTAAAGAGAAGAACTGAAAAATTATTTAAGTTATTTTCTCTTCTTAAACTATGGTAAGTGCCATAGTTTAAGAAAGTCTCTGTCTCTAGGTTTCTATGTAAGCCTAAGGGGGCTAAGACTCATAGCCTAGGGGGCAGCCTCTGCAGTTATTAATCTCAGTAACACCCTTTGCATTAAGAAATTTTACAGGGCAAAAGATGGAGAATTTAATATTAAATGAAGATGAAATATAAATTAACACTGCAAGGCTAGACAGGACATTGACTTTACTAATACTGTTTATGTATCATCTTTAAGAAACTTACTACATCTAAAACACACAATTGTATCTCTAGAGGTATCAACACTTGTTCAAAATCAGCTACATTTTCAAAAAGTTATGGAGAATTCATTTGAACATCATCAGTATTAAACACTATTTGGAATGTTATCTTGAAGTAGCATTTAAGCTAGATATCTAAAATTGCACATATTACGTAATTGAACATACTGTAGAAAAATCTGAGCTCTTTATGCACAGATTTGGGAGCTGGCTTTTATGTCACATCAACTACATAACAGCTAGTAAAATTACTTGGAAATGCAGTTTTAGGGAGAAAGAAGAGACTTTCAATTAACTGTCATGACTTTAAAAATATTTTTAAGCAATTTGTGAACTGACAATGCAGTTACAGGTGATTTTCTCCCTTTCATATCATATTAGTGATGCTTTTGTCTCTCATTTTTAAAAATACACTGAACTTCAAGTAAACTTTAGTCGGGATTTCAGGACATGACCCACTTTGAAGATGCACCTTACTTTCTACTGAAGATGTGTATTATCTAACACAATACAAATAGGTCAGTGCTTCTGTTCCAGTTCTTTTTGTTATAGCTAAAATCAGCACAGACTAAAATTAATACACACGGCAGATAAAGAAAATAGAAGTTATTACCATAGCAATACTCAAGAGATACAATCAGGTCACAAAAACTGGGGGGAGAAAAGCAGAAGCATCACTTCAAAATCAATAAGCACTATGAAAGGATGAGTTTAGCAACTGCAAAAACAACTCTCCATTAAGCAAATAACCACTATACAAAGAAAAGAAAAGGTGTTCAGCAAAGGTTCAAAAATACAAAATCAGTAATTCACATCACCACAGCATTACCAAAGCATAAGGTGGTATGCCTGCAAGCCCCAGACTTTTAAGCAGTAAATCATTTCAGCAGAAAATCAGTAACTTATAATCATAAAATCTCAGTAACAGAAAGGTAAGGGGTTGCCAAAGCAGTTTATTCTTAAGCCCACAAATGTAATTCAAATGCCATTTCCTTCTAGAGTCACAACATGCTCCATAAAGCACAAAGTGTTTTTCATCATATATATGATGCAGCACAAGTCAAAGAACAAAGTTTTGCCACAGCACAACTGATGGTCAAAAAAAAAAATAATCCAAAAATATTGTGAAACTGATTAACAATTGCAATTAGAAGACAGAATTGCTGTCCCTATTATTGGTATCATGTAGAAAGCCAGCACGTGGATGGTGATAGCCACAGGATGTTTTTCCTGTTCTTGGCGGAAACAAACAATTTCTCTGGTTTCTTGTGCTGGTCCTTTCCCCCTCCCACCTCCTTCCTGGCTTACTCAGCTCTGGACACAAAACCTCTGCTTTGAATAGACAATATATCAAATGTATAAATTAACACTATAAAAATTCCTTACCTATAATTTTAGGTAAAAAACATGCAAAAAGAAGAAAATACCAATACCACCACTTGCATACAACCAATCTGTACCAATTATTTAATCTGCTTTTTTCCCTATATGTTACATTCTCATTCTACAGTCATCTTCTGTTTGTGTCTTTCAGAAGATCAACCCTAAGGGACAAGGGTACAATATTTGTATGCTTTGCAGCAACATTTATACACCACCATTCCCTTATATAATACTGCTGTGGTATGACAGTCTCCATCTCTGTAAAGGACAATGTCAACAAGACACAGATTCAGAGTCTACTCTTCATTTACAGCAGTTTCTTTTTTATGAAAATGAAATTGAGTATGTTTGATCATGAAGAGAGTGAAAATCCAACACTTACAAAAGCAGGTGTTTTTAGGAATTGCAAATAAGAGCATAAAATCAGCAGTACGTGCTCAAAGATCCCTGTATCTCAATATCCTGGCAGGAACAGCAGTCTCAGGAGGAATATAAAGAACAGGGGCAGCATAGACAGACCTCTCCTGGGCACCATCAATTTGTAGATTAGGGACTACCCCAGAATACAGCTTTTAGATTTCTGTCAGTCTCTCCCAGGTCTTTCTTCCATGAATGTATCCAATTGTTCTTCAGCATATGAAAACTACAGATGTCCTGCCCTGTGTCAAGAAGGTTCACAAGGTTCACAAAGTGTCAGGGCACTTTTAACAGTGTATAGGGATACTTCTGCATGAGCACTTATAGCCCAACTTATAATTGCATACATTTTAATCAGAAAATGGAAAATAGAAAATCGGGTGGGGGGTGTTGCATTTTTTTTGAAATTAAATGCTTTTAATTAGAGTATCTCACAATTTAACATAGTGCTTTTTAAATGCAAGATCAGTTAGGGCTTTTAGGTCTAAATATTAGCATATTGCAACTTTTGGTAAGAAATGGCAACATTTGGGACAGCTGCTGGCTATTAACAAGAACAGCTTGCCTCATAAAGAAACATGATATGACCAGAAAAAGAGACAGGCTTGTGACCTACTCCAGTTAAAGCTGACTGGTTCACATCCACACTGCTTTGGACAAGCACCTTTCAGATCAGCTCAATTCGTGTCCACATTGTACAGCACCCAGCTTGGAACTCCTCTGAGCTACATATGGTGCCCTAATGCAACGATTGTTTTCTGCTAGGTTTGTTTTTTTTTTAGTTTAAAGTGCTTGAAATGATGAGAAAGTTGTGCTGCACAACCCCAGAATTAGAGCACGATGCCAAAGGCACAGGCACAGAAGTAGATCGAGGTAGGGCATACAAAGATGCAAGTGCTGCTGGGGCAGTGCTGACTGAAGCAGTCAAACTTGGCATGGTTCATATCTGTACTGCCCAGAGCAATCCTGAACACACTACACCTCTTGCCGTGCCTGAGTTTTGAAGGGAACTACTTCAAAAGAAAGTGCAGGAGCTAAATTATCCCATCAAGTGAGCAAAGGGTGGGGTTGAGCCAAACTGGCACCATGGAGACACTGTGGCTTTGTCTACACTGTTAAACTAGAGACAGAGTATGGAGCTGGGTGCTGGCATGCAATTTCTGTCCCATTAAGCTGTCACAACAGCTCCCAGAATGGCTTTTGTCTGTGTTAGCTAATGCTCACCATGCCTGAGAATTGTTCAAGGACAGCACAAGCCAGGGATCGTACCAATGAGTAGTGCAGATGTATCATCCAATTTTGCTCCAGAGGGGAAAAGAGCTTAGCTATTAAGATGCAAAACTTTATATTTCTTGGCTTCAGAGCCAAGCTCCGTCTGCATTCTGAGCTCAGCGTGAGCTAGGACCTCAAGGTAAAATCATACTCCTTCCCATACCTACCTTCCTTCCTTTCACAGAAATAAGGCTGAAGCACATTGGTAATAGCTCAGTTAGAAATAAAGAAACACAAGACCTCTATTATCTATACTAAATTAATGAATGAATTATATGAAAAAAAAATTATGCTTTAGCAAAGAGAGCACCATAAAATTCTTCTTTCTCTGGCTCTAAACTCTAGATGTCCTAAGACACCTTTCAAACTGAGAACACATTTTATTGTATATAAAATAGGCAGCAAGTAAAAAGCAAAAAGTTAATACTTGTAGTTAATACCTTTCCTTATACATAGATGGCAGGAAAACTAAGCTGTCAGTAGTTGCAAGGATCTTGTCAGCAGAAGCCCATTAAGAAAAATGCTGTACCTAATGGAAAGCAGGATTCTTTCCCCAGGGAGTACAAAACAGTAGTAAAGGACAGATTCAACACTACTTGCAGGTAATCAAAAATATCCTATCTGCTTTAAACAAGACTGAATCAGTAAATCAGTGAATAAGTAATCTCTTGATATTAAAGGAAGTTTACTTTCCAGGCAAATCCATATAGAATTTGTTTTTAATTAAAAAAAAAACCACCTCACCACTTTTAAATTCATCCATAAGCTCTGGTTGGTCTTTTTGCTCCTTTGACTGTTATTATTTTTCTCATTTTACCCTGGCACTGCCAAAAGGCTTGCTCAGATTGATGTCTGAACTTATATTTTCTGAAGCATAAATAACATTAGCATTTACCAAAAACAAGTTATAATAAAAGATATAGAAAATGATAAAAATAGACAGACCACAGTACTAAAATGAACAGGCTCAGTATCCTGAAAAAACTTCACACTAGATACTGCTCACGGAGTTTGATCAATGCAATGTATCAAATAATACAGAAAATGTACTAGGTGATTAATCTTTGAAGATATACTATATTATTAAGAAACATTCTTCTAATACAGTGGGGAAATATAAGTACATTTTCAATTTTTGTATTTTAGCACACACAAATTAAAAAGCCCAACATGAAACCTCTTTTTCCATCAGAAAAATTACCTGCTGTGATACCTGAAACCAAATCCTAAACAGTTTCAGAAAACAACCATCAAATTAAAAGTCCAAAAATGTAGACCTGTAAAACTTCAGATTAGAAAAACGTGGTAAGGAAGTATGTCCACTCTGAAAATCTACTGTCTTGTACTATGCTTTATTTTGAATTAATTAATAACAAAGGAGGCAGGGATACAAGTAAAAAAATGAAATGGCTATAAATCAAAGAAAAGTAACACAAGGCATTCATAAAGGAATATGAAGACATTGAGATCTAGATCTGGACCTGACTGTTGAAAATCAGAGAGCTGACTATTACATAAACAGTAGAAAATGAATTCACAAACTCAGATCAGCTGTTGAATGAACCGGTTCGTACATCACACACAAACCATCACAAGAGCAGGCATCTCTTAACCCATCAACAGCAGAAAACCCAGAGGCTAAAAGGGTGAGCAGACTGACTAGGCATGCAAAGTGTGCAAACCTCCAGAGACATAGCCATGTACCCAGCCATGTCAGCTGAGGGACGCTATACTGTTTTAATCCATCGGCTCTAGTTGAAAAGATCTAATGGGATCATGCTGAAAATGCATTCACCCCAGTTCTGTTCTCCCAGTTCAGATACTTCTGTTTGTTTCTCACATCCATGTTAGTCTGTATTTTTTCATGTTACAGTAATTTGCCTTGCAGTATAGTGCTGTCTAGCACTCACTGTTATGCTTGTTTTCTTCTCTTCACCATCACGTACAAGCTGACAATCAAACATGCTTGTTAAAGTTTGTCATGAATCCTAACAAGGAAATTCTTGAATTACTATTAGACAAGGAGACCCACTGTTGAAAATCATGATCCTTACAGCTATTAATGCAAATAGGATGGTAAGTCTTCAGAGCCACTTTGGAGCTGGTTTTGTACTTTATTATAATAGAGCCCTTTGCAGAAATTTGCTGGAATTCACAAAGCAACCGGGGGATGTGGGAGAGTTGAGGAGTCCAAAAAACCTTCACATGGTCATTACCATGTTTTCTGATTCATAGAATGGTTTGGATTGTAAGAGGCCTTTAAAAATCACCTAGTTCCAACCCCCACCAAGGGCAAGGATATCTTCCACTAGACGAGGTTCTTAAAGCCCCATCCAACCTGGCCTTGAACACTTTCAGGGATTGGAGACCCAGAGCTTCTCCAGGCAAAATGTTAAACTCAATCTGTTCTCAGATTATACTCAGGACAAGTCATTTTCCAGAATTATTTCCCCCACTGTAGCCCATAGGTTGAGGTAGGCAGGATGGCAACAGACAGTTGCAATCTCCTGCAGGAAGCCTTAACTGAAGTACGTTACCTGAGGTGAACCCTCACAGACAAAAGAGACAATGGAGATGTAAAGGACATGAATTACAAACTACTAAAAAAAAAAAATTTAAAAAGCTCAAACAGATAAAGAAAAATAATATACGTTTGACCCAATGCAAACACTGCTGCTTGGTTCTACAAGTGTAAAAATGTCACAATTGGAAAAAAATTAATCACTTCTTAATTTGACTCCAGGACGTTGAAGCTAAAGTTGAGTAAATTCACTTAAAGATGAATAACAGCAGCAATAAAGTGTTTCTGCAGAAAAACCTCCAATTTCCTTTAATGCTCTCTGCACAGAACATGTCAAACACAGAGGCCTCCTGTTTCAGTCTGTCTGCAGGTGTTGGTAAAAGAAGTACGGAATTGGAAACTGTTTCACTTCTCATCAGCCTGGACTCACCATTAGATACAATTCATTGCACAAGCTGAATAACTAGCATTTGTTTCCGATCAGTATTCTCAGCTCTTCAGGTTCAGGGTTGTCTTTCGCAATCTCACTACTCACCTCCTCTCCCACCAGCCCCACTCGTTACAGCTGATGGCATAAATTGCTATGCTAATGCTTACTGTAAAAGCAGGAAACATGGCTTCTCTCCAAAACAGCGAGAGGGAAGATTATAAAGTCATAATTTCTGATCTTCTCATAAAAAAAACTGTCCAGGCGTTCTGTGCTCCATCTGCTCTCTGGTTCTCAATCTGTGATACACCACCTCATAGCAAGGACTTGAGCTGCGAGGGAGGTGCCGTGTCAGATGAAAACAGAAAGAAGTCTTACCTGTGCAGGGTAGTAAGACTGAAACCATGTTGCTAACGGTCTGGTAAACTTCTTCAAACAGACAACTGCATTTGAAGCAAAAGGATGAAAATAGGTGCAATTTCAGTTATTTAAAATAACTTCAGAATATTTAAGAGCTCTATTCCTTGCAAGCTTAATCTAATTACATAAGAATATTTCATTTTTCCGATTGTATCTCCATTCAACACAATAGGTGAAGCCAGATGCTATCATATTAGTTAGCTCTCACTGTTTTATATTGCTGGCAGCTCCCAAACATTTTTGTTTTAAAAAGACTTTTTGTGACTCCGTTGCCTTGGTTAAATTCTTCATGCTTCTGTTTCAGCCAGCACAGTAAAGACATAGCTGCTGTTTGTTCCATTATACAGGCTGAAGCCTTGCAGTCTAGGCTTTTGTTTTGTAATCACCAAGACAGGAGAATGAGAGGACAGATTTCATTATAAATATTAGGAAAATACTTTAATTTGTGCTTTCAAAGCTAAATAGGCCATAAAAAATAAAGACCCCTGTTAGGCCCCATTTCCTCCAGAACCTTCTAATTAATTTTCCATAATAAAAGGAAGATTACAGATAGAGTAATTGGCAAAAACTTTATTGCTGTAAGAGAAAGTGGTCTATTATGCCCCCAGAAAATGCACCTTGCATGACCCCTTCTCAAGAAAAAAAAAGATATCTATGAACAACTCTCGGTGATTTCCTTTTAATTGAAGCTTTCTATCCAACACTGCCTTGCTCATTTTAGTTTTGTACTGTCAAGCTTTTGAAAACACCAAGTTTTCTAATAAGCAATACAGTAGCCAGTCAGCATTCCTCTGAGCTCTGAATTCAGTGTTTTCAGCCAGGTATTATAGCTCACTCACAGCAATGCTCACATTTTGGTTTGGTTTGAATTTTTTTTCCCAGATATTTAAAACTAACCTCTCACACAAAAATAAAAAGTCTAATTATAGCTTTAAAAATCTTGAACAAAAGAACTCTGAAAACTAGATGGACTAGACATATCTAATATCTGTAACCAGCGGAAGGCATCCATCTCAGAAGTTTCCAAAAAGGCCACAAGACACTGGAAAATGTGGCTAATCATGGCTAACTGTGCTGTGTCTACTTACCATAGTTATTCTTTTGATTCTATAAAGATCAGTGGAATAAAAATACAGACTGATGAGTTTGAGAGATTCCAAGATTCATAATCAAGCCCCCAGATGACTTGGCCTGACCTCCTGAACACACCACACAATTTGTAGCCGAGTAAACCAGATTGGGCAGGGCAGCAGGTTAATGCGTCCCTTCAGCTTCCAGGGTCTTTACATCACTCTTACATTTAATCTTGCTAACAAGCTGCTTTTCCATCACCCAGTTACCTGAAGAAACAAACCATCCATCATCCGCTTCCCAACTACAAAATACTTTTGTTGTTGTTTGCCATTAAAACTGACTCAGATTAGCTATGTTCAGATTCATTTTTATGATCTCTATATCAGCTCGGTCATCCAGTTCTACTGAAGCTACTTGCTGTAGATTCCCTCATTTTTTCTAATTTATGCCCTAGGATCACATTTAGCTCCATTTTCCAAAACCAAAACTCGTCCTCAGCAACACTGATTCAAAGACTTTTTTCTTTTTTTTTTTCTCTTTTTAAGGAACTGTGGCTGACCCTATCTTCTTTAGTCATGCTATTTTTTGAAACCAAGTATGTCTGCTAAAATATCATCTCACATTTTTAAATTCCTATGTCAACTTCTTTTATCCATATATTCTGCAAACCATTTTATTTTTATATTAATAAATAAAAAACCTGTTATTGTAAAATATTATTTTTCTATCTTCATCCTCAAGGTCATGAAGCTATTAGTTGGTAGTCCTATAAGTATTATGAATTAATATATTGCCTTGAAAGTAGTTTCAAAAAGCTTTTCATACAGACAATAAGAGATTATGCAAGCAATCTTCAACAGAAGTTAAGAATTTATGATATTTTCCACCTGTGAGGGAACAGGTTTCAAGTAGATAAGGATAATTTGATCACCGTCTTATTGGTGCAGGTTTTCTCATCTTCATAACAGTGCAGGCTGAATCTACCACATTGCCAAGCTATCAAATAATTTTACTGGATTGTATGTTGTTATAAAATATTTAAAGCAGCCAGGCTGAACTTTCAATTCATAACCAGGAAAACATCTTTGGATCTCAATCCAAAAGCCATCCATCCTCTAATTCTAGAATCTGCACTGTCTCACACAGGGGAGGTTCTGAAAGGCTTCAAGAGGCCTCTAGGACACTGCTGACCACTCCAGCGAGTAAAGTAAAAGCCAGAACACCTAAAATCCATCCTGTGTAATGGTGACTTTTAGCACTGGTACTTTACCAGTGCCTAGAGACTCCTGTGATAGATGAGAGCCTTATGTGCTAGGCACCACACAGAAGCAACAAGGTAAATTCTTCAGAAATTTATCCTCTGAACTCATTCAAATGATATTCCAGTCCAGTTACTATTGTTGAGTAAAGTGTTGAATGTAAACAGGGCTTTCCACTTCTGACAGAGAAACATGCAGTCTCTGCACGCTACAGCCTGGCAGCAGCCCTAAAAGAAAACCCGTAATTTCCCAGAAAACACAGCCAGAAGATACTCATAAGTATGAAAGAGACAGGAAGAGCCTGAGATTCAGTTCCACAGGCCAAACTCAGGAAAGGAAATCAGATAGAAGATGTATACAGATAATAAACTGGTCTCCTTTCTGCAGAAGAACTGACTAAAGGTATATTCTACTCACAGCACAATGCTCTGCAGAGACAAACAAACTAGTTTAGATACTACAAGCAGTGTCTCCTCAAAACAGCACAACCGAGGAAAATGAAAAACCCAAAGCAGGCTAAAATGAGTCTCTTCTCCTAGAGGACTCTGTTCTCCCTGCAGTTTCAGTCTAGCACCATGTAACCAAATCTCTGATGTCCCCGTGCTGTTTTACATTTAATGAGACATAAGTAGCAGCAAATGCATCCATGGGTCACCTGCAGCATTCAGAGCCAGCGTCATCAGCAAGGATTTGGTTTCCTAAATCACAGCATCTTGTCTGATGAGAGGAACCACTGCTGGGGAGAGGCAGAACCCACCTGATCTGGACCGGGAAGAACATCTTTGCAAACAGGCTAAATCCAGCGAGGTGGCTTTACACTGTTTTGGGGATTTTTTAAGAAATAGAGACCAAGGCCCTGAGGCAAGAGAGAAAAACCTTTTACTGCTGTAGGCAGGGGTGTCCTACAGACTTCCTGATCAAGGAACTTGGACATCTGCTGAGAGGACAGCACAGCACTAGACTGGCAATGCAAATTATGGCACTGCATTGGTGACCATTTCCTAACACAGCCACTGAAGGGGCTCACCAGCAGTAACACTGCTGCTGCTCACAAACAGGCATGAACTGGCTGGTGGTCCTTGTCCAGTGGCCTGGGTTGCAGTGACCTCAAGATGACTGAGCTGAGGACATGGAGAAAGGCTGAAAAGGTAATAAGCAGAGTGAGGAGAGATTTTGCAAGTGCAGATTTACGTTTATTAAAGAGAACAGCAGGGTAAAATCCCAGGAGAACAGGCATAAGGTCGAAGCGTTCCCAGGAGAGCTTCTTGATGTTTGAGAATTCAGGCAGGAAGAAGGCACTATGTAAAGACTAGGAGTTTCGGCAGGAGGCCCACTTGGCTTAGGAAGAAGCTTTTTGATGAGCTAAAATTTAGAAAGAAAAAGGGAGATGAAAACCAGGACAGGCAAAAAAAGACAGAGTACAAAAGAACTGTTCAGAAACTTCAGGACAAAATCAGAGAGGCCAGAACTCACCTGAAGACAGGCCTAGGGAGGGACATTTTGGGAATGTAGGGAAGCCATGGGCATGACAGCTGTAAAAGGAAGTTCAGAAAATGTGTGGGTGACAGACAGGGGAGAGAACTCAGTGACAGACAGCAAGAAAAGACTCAACGTCTTTTTTGTCTCAATCTTTACACAAAAAGCTGCTGCACATACCAGCACGCTTCATGTGAGACGCTGACTATGTAATGTGAATATCCCTTCAAACTACCCTTCCTGAGACTAAACCAGAAAGTCAAACAACCAAAGATACTGCAGAACTGAAGTACAATAAAGGATTTATCTCGTAATCCCAGTGTACTCCCTGTTTGTCTTATACTGACTCTCCATACTTGAAGCTAGACATACCCTTTAAAGAAATATTCTGGGGCTATTTGAAACATGCAATTTACTTGCTCCAATTACAGCTGTTTATCAGTGTGAGCAAGTCATTTTGAAACAGTTTCGAGTTTGTTATTCTCTGTAAATTACAACCAGAGATACCCAGACTGTCTCATCAATCACACCAAGACTGAAGAAACATGTTTCCAGTAGACTTTAACTGCTCATAAACTCTGATAATTTTATCCTGTTGAATTGCTTAGTGCCCTGTGTTGGTGCTGTAAATGACAAGCAAACAAGCTAGAGCCACAGCCAGAAAGATCTGGGGAAATGAGATGGAAAGCACTGTTCCTTTAATCTGTTGAGGTCATTTTGTACCCTCCCCATCAAAGCATCTGAAACACCTCTTTATAGTGTCTTTTCTAGATCCTTTGTCACATCAGGTGATATTTGCTCTCTTACTCTCTCCCCTGGTTTCAAGAGAAACTGTTTTCAAGACTTATGCAGTTGTCTGCGACTGGAAAATGTAGGTATTCTTTGTATAGGGAAAAACAAGCAAAAACTTTTTAAGAATAAAAGGTGTTTTTATTGTGTTTAGAGAGAAAAATAACAATTCTGCCTTTTTTCTTTTTTAAGTGAGAAATCATAAAATATTCTCATGCTACATGAAAACATGAGATTACCTGAAATTATCTTAACTTCCCATGGTTGCCAAGATATCACATGTATAAGAACTTATCTACAATATACTTACTTGTCTCTGTTCTTACCTAAACTGAACCCTGGAAGAGGCCTCATCCCTTCCCCCAAAATAGTCCTTCAACAGTTGTTTCACACATCTTGAACAGAATGGTGAGCACCACAGCTGACAACACTGTTCCTTTAGCTTGACAGTTACTTTCTAAAATTACCCTTTCATATTTAGTTACTTAATCTTCCTACAGTCCAATTATGAAGGCATTTCTTATTGAGCACAGTATTAATTTATAAATATTAATGAAATCATAAGCCTTGTCTATTGAGCATGGTATTGACCTGGTATTCTCCTGATTATTATTTAAATCTATATAAAGACAATTTAAACTCTCGATTAAACAGTCAAAATCCTACAAAAACTCCTATACTACTTCTATAAACTGGAGAACGTAGGAGCAAGAAAATCGGTAATACTGGATTATATCAGGAAAAATTTCTTCACTGAAAGGGTTATCAAGGACTGGAAAAGTCTGCCCAGGGAAGTGGTTGAGTCACCATCCCTGGAGGAATTTAAAAGACATGTAGATGTGGTGCTTTGGGACATGGTTTAATGGTGGACTTGGAAATGTAAATGGTTAGACTCAATGATCTAAGGGGTCTTTTCTAATCTAAATGATTACATAATCTTCTTTTTACCTTCAAAGCAAGATATATATCTGCTATAGCTCAGAATTAAATTCTACAAAGAAGAAACTATTTTGGAGATGAAACTTATTTTCCATTTGGATTTAGAGTTTGATTTTATATTTCCCAGTACTTTGTATTTTTCTAAGTTACTAAGCTGGATAAAGTTTTTAACACTGTTATACAGTTATTGCTATATTTTCAGTTTCCTAAAGAAACATTTGTTTTTAAAATCTCACACTGGACTAAATGAATAAAAGCAAACAAACACACATCATGATTTCTGTGAGGAAATAAAACACAGACAATAGTGAAAACATCTGCTTCCAAAAAGTCAAACTAACTCGATATTCCAAATAAAGATGAGATTTCTGATTTTATGAACATCATACAAACTCTGAGGCAGCTGTGAATAGCAGTCCAACAGAAACCTACATCCAAATCTGATTAAAAACAGACCTTTTTCCCCTCAAAGCAAAACAAAAAGGAATCAACCTTCTATCCTCTGACCCACAAACCAAGTCTTCATTGAAAACCTTGTGCTAGTGAACCTCTGTGAACCTCAGCATTCATCAGGCTGATGGATTCTTAAGGTCCCAAGTTCCACTGGACTTTACCGTGGAACACTACAAACACAGTGGTACAGTAAACACTGTAAACTGCCAAGGCATATTGTGGAATAATGAAAATCACTTCCTACAATCACACCAAAAGAACAGTAACTTCTGATGGTTTAGTAGTAAGAGATACCATTTTTAACAGTTTTGTTATGTTTTTGAACTTTGGTGCCAAAAAGACAGTGATAGGTCTTCCGAGTGCTTTAAAAAAAAAAAATTAAAATCTCATTACACTTTAATTCCCACTGAAATCAAAGAAATGCAAAACCCACCAGAAATATAGCTTGTAGGAATGCAACCATGGCTGCAGCAAAATACATTTCTGACCAAAGCATAGCAATAAATCAGAGGCAAAATGAGAATACAGGAGTGTCATCCTGTTATCCTAATCCTGCTCCCCAGTACGGCCAAATAGCTTTAGAGCACCTAAGTAACAGTGACAAGGTCCAATCCACATGACAGAGGCAAGAGCTGATGCAGAAACCTTCTTAGATGGTACCTCAGTTTAGAGTCCCTAGGTGGAACAAGGCCTCATAACCTCAAAGATCTAATCAGGGACCAATGCAGACACAGGGAGAAACTGTGGCATATTTTCAACAAGCTTCATTTTTCTCATCCATTGAACTATCCTTCACATGTTTTGATGTTTATAAGCCATGAGGCTCTCGGTACAGCAGCTCAATCAAACAAGGCTCAATCAAACAAAGTGGGCAGCCAAGAACAGCCAAGGGCTCCACGGTCACTGAAGGGCACAGAAACTGTCACCACTCCAAAGGACTGAAGCACAGCTACACAGCTATGCAAAACAACAGATTTTTTTTCCCACAACTAACTAGAAAAAAATCTAGGACTTCCAGCAACGGGCACGTCTGTCCTTAATAACTACTTTACAGGCAGCCAGGATACGAAGGGACATTATTGTGTGCACAGTGTGAGATAGAACAGCAAAGGGAAGACCACATTCCGATCACCCTCCTCATCCACAGCGCAGCTGATAATGGCAGCTTCCCCCAGCCCAGTGAACCAGGCGGAACACAGCGTTTGCAGCCAACAAAGCTGATTTTATGGTGCTACACTGCAAGTCCCAGACAGAATCTTACAGCAGTGAAGTTCTTCGGGGGCTACGGACTCACAGGCCCAACATAGAAGTATCTTCTACAGATATTCAGAGTGCAGTACCAACCCTCTGAAACCAACTACAGCTCCTCCCTTTGTTGATAAGGTGATACCTAATTGGGCATTAAGTTATTTAGGGCATCACTCATCAACAAATTGCTCATGGTACCTGTTTGATTACCAGAAGCCACAGGAAATTTTAGGGCCTTATCCCTCTTTCCTAGTTCTAAATCCTCACCTTTCAAAGCAATATTTCATTTTGATTACCTAAAGAGTTCCCACAGAATGACTACTGATTATATTTAAATGACATATACAATTGAACAGAGGAGTACTCAATAAACACATTAAAAAGAACATTTGTACTTCAGTAACATATTTGCTAGCAAATAAGATTTTATTTATAACTACCAGCCTTTCTTTGACTATTTAACAGAACTATAACTCTAATGCCACCAGCTGCCAAACTGAAACAGAAATCTCTCTAGTGTCCTAATATGTCAGGCCACTTCATCTCTGGGATAATGGATTTTTTCTCTCCTTTGACTTAAGAAAAAATTT
Organism: Lepidothrix coronata; assembly: GCF_001604755.1. Taxonomy (NCBI): domain Eukaryota; kingdom Metazoa; phylum Chordata; class Aves; order Passeriformes; family Pipridae; genus Lepidothrix; species Lepidothrix coronata. The sequence continues at coordinate 3,096,346 of NW_016690291.1, forward strand.
TTACTTTGCCATAATTGTTTCTAAAGGTGTTCTTTTCTGTTCCAACACACAGAAGCATTTTATCTCTACCATGAAGAGTTGCTGATAGTTCCTTTAAAACCTTGAATGTACTACCAAAAAAAGCAGTATCTGTGAGAGGACACAGCTAGAAAGTGAGTTTTCATATGTAATTTACAACAAATTTCACTTGTGATAAATGAAATATCAAATAAAAATAACAGCAATATTTTAATTAAATAATCTGAATAAAACAGTAAGTACTTACCATATGTGGTATATATAATTTCATTTTCTTCATAGACAGCCATTAGCAGGGTCTCCATCTAAACCTTGAAACAAAAAAAACCTAGCCAGAACACCAAAATCTTTATGTGAAAGAAATTATCAACACAATTACTTTCTAATGCAAAGCTCTACTATCTAAACTTTTCCATGACTTGTGGAGAATAACTTAATATCTATGAGGTCAATTCTTTAACAACTAGAGATTCACCCCAGTGAACAAAGGTCTTGAGAATTCAGTGAAGCCACACCCTTGGACTGGAGATCTTCACACAAACCACAGTTTAACATTTTTATTTAATACTTGTTCTGAGAGAGAAACTTACAGCTTCAACTTGACAACTTAAGTAGGCTAGGCATTGCAAAAACATTTTAAGACATAAGCTCTCTCCAAAGGGATCATGGTACAAGTTAATTTTAAACTAGTTTAACAGCTAGTTTCTGACATAAAATTAGGGCTTCAGAAAAAGCAAAGAGGCTTGATGTATTGTATCAATACACTTATTAGAAGTCTAAATCCTGCACTATATTTAAATAGACAGCATTTAAATACTTAGCTAAATGGAAAGCACTCAAATTATGAGCTACAGCTGTAAAAATAACAGCCGCTCTACTTATTCTTCCTTGAGGATCTGGTTAGATTAACACATATGTAACACATGATTTATTCATTGGTTTCTGAGTAGAAACGTAAAGTAGCTAGACTGAACTATAAAAAACAGGTTAGTATAATTTCTCCTTTTAACACAGTTCAGAAAGAGCAATATGAATCCTGTCAGATTGTACAAGGCTTTTTTTTCTTGTTTTAGAACAGCTAATTTAAGCACATGATTCAGTTATCTCAGCACTGATGGATTAGGCCAGGAAAATACAGTCAACGCTACTTTAGGAACATCTTGATTCTCAGATTCTAAAATTCAAATACAGAACTGTAAGCTCTAAATACAAACCACCAAATAGTTACAGAAACACAACAGGAAGCTTTGGGTTTCTCTAAGCACACATCCTTTAAGCTGTTAATTTTGAAATAAATCATTTAGGAGTCTGATGATTAATACCTGTCATGGTTTGAGATAGCCCCAAAATCCAATCCTCTAGTCTAAGCCCCCTCCCACATCTCAACCTAATGTGAGATGGGTTTTTCCAGACAAAACACACCAGACTCAGAACGGGGGAAAGGGAATATATTACAATGACTGTACAGATAAATACCATATCACATTATAC